>NW_024412377.1:2202439-2301769 GCF_014898765.1 Herpailurus yagouaroundi | reverse complement strand
GAAGGAAGGAAGGAAGGAAGGAAGGAAGGGAGGAAGGAAGGGAGGAAGAGAGGGAGTGAGGAAGGAAGGGAGGAAGGGAGGAAGGAAGGAAGGAAGGAAGGAAGGAAGGAAGGAAAGAGGGAAGGCAGGAAGGGAGGAAGGGAGGAAGGGAGGGAGGGAGGGAGGGAAGGAAGGAGGGAGGGAAGGAAGGAGGGAAGGAAGGAAGGGGGAGGGAAAGAGGAGAGGAAAAAAATAACAAAAATGGGAAAATACAAGGGAAGGTTGATGTAGAGAACAGTGGCCATTGTGGCCGCCGCGCCTCTTTAGCAGGGGTCTTGGGCCATATCCGGGAAAGCCTGTGGGAGGGGTGCGTGGGTGTGGACAGTGGAGCATCTCATCAGAAGTGGGGTCCGCTCTTGTTTCTGGAAGAACTTCCTCCTAGAAGTGGTGAGCTCCTTTTTCTAAGACACTTCCTTTCCTGCTGCATAGTGAGGTCATTTCCGCTTGGATGAAAGTGCTCAATGTTTCCTCTTTCAAGAGGCCAGAAGTAATCTATCGAAAGACATGAGGTAGCAATGGGGCGATGTAAGTGAGCGTTGCCACCCGGCAGGGCTAGTGGGGCTGGGTCCTCAGGAGGTCAGATCAGACCCTGGAGGCGGCATGCGTGTTTCGGGGGGTCCTGGCGCGGAAGTTGTATATAGGAACCTACCTGCCCTGAAGATCAGAAAGGACTGTGTGGACGTGGGCGCAGCGCCCAAGGGTCGTGTACTTAGCATACGTGTGTACGTGCCGCTTGTGAAGGACGCGGGATAGAAAGCTTTGTACCAACGTCCAACGCCACAGGTCACACTGGTTACAACGCTGCTCGGGCATCACACATCGGCATTGAACGTGCGAATCGCATGACGCTGCTCAGCCTGGGAGAGCGCTGTCTGGTAGCTTGGGGTTTGAGGCAACGCAGACTGGGGCAGCGCTCTGGCAAACAGAAGGGAGCTTCCTCAGAGAGTTAAAAATAGAACTACCCTACCACCCAGCCGTCGCTCTGCTGGGTATTCGCCCAAGGATTGCAAGAACGCCGATGCAAAGAGATTCGCACACCTCGCTGTTCATGGCGTTTTTTACAATAGCAGGATATGCAAGCAGCCCGGGTGCCCGCCTGCGGACGAATGGATGAAGAGGATGGGGCGCGTACATACGTCTATTACTCGGGGGGGGGGGGGAGATAGAAAGTGAGACCTGCCATCTGCAACAACATGGGTGGACCTAGAGTGGGTCATGCTAAGTGAGATAAGTCACACCGAGAAGGACGGATCCCGCGTGATCTCACTCGTAGGTGGAATCCAAAGCAACAAAACAAAGGAGGAAAGCGGAAAGGGCCTCCTAAACACAGGACTGATGGTTGCCCGAGGGGAGGGGAGAGGGAGGGGCAAAGTGGGTGAAGGGGGCTTCCAGCTACAGGATGAGTAAGTGGCAGGAATAAAAGGCACAGCACGGGGAACGTCGGCAATGGTGTCGTGCCGTGCGGGGACGGACCGTAGCTGCCCTGGCTGTGAGCACAGCATCGCATCGCAGAGAGGCTTGCTGAATCTGTATATTGTGCACCTGAAACTCATGTACCGTTGAGGCCAACTCTATCTCAATTAAAACATAATAAAATCACCCTCAAAAATTAATTCCATTAAATTAAAAAAAAAAAAGACGAGAAACGGTTTTAAACTGGACAATGCTCAGCGTTGACACGACGACCTCCACGCAGGAGATAGATGCTTCCGTTTCTGACTTTACGTGTGTGGCCTGCAGGGGGCGGTGCGGCTGTGGACCAGTGTCCAGGAGACCGGCTCTCCTGCCCCATCATTGGCTCCAGCCTGGCATCAGGTGCTGCCTTTGAACCTCGTCCACCAGTAACTGCGAAGATATTGGACAAAGTGCCTCCAGCAGGCAGCACAACCGTCTGAAGAGAGGCCGTGAGACTCGCTTATGTAGCAAATGCACCATCCACCTGTGTGGGTCTCCCGCAGGAGGAGGGGTGCGGGTCGGCTGCATCATGGGGTCCAAACCCTAAAGGCCACCGTCGGAGCGTCAGGGGGACATGTTTTCAGGTGCTGCTTGCAGAAGTCACCTCACTTTCAAGGCTATTAGGGCATTTAGAAATATTGATCACTGTGATCGTACGAAGACCAATGAAGTTTCAAGTTTGCCATGATTTATTCACGTGGTTAATGTTTTTTCCTTCCCATAATACAGCTTCTTAAAAAAAAAAAAATACGCCATTTCCTCTTCTTTCTCTGCCCTCCCTCCTCCTCCTTTGAAGGAGGCTTCCTTCCAAGGATGAAGAGTCAGAAAATTGGATTTGCTGTGTCAGGGAGATAAAGCCAGGAAGTGTCTCTTTGCAAGGGCTTCCCTACCTCTTTGGAGCCCCAGAGCGAGTCACCTGGGAGGAAACAGGACACAAAATGCCAGCTCGTCATTTAGCAAAGACAAAAGGTGTGCTAAAAAGGTCCACTTCAAAAGGCATCGGATTACTAATCAGGCTAATGACCTGATAGGCAAATCCCCAGATCCGAAGCCCCCATTGTGTTCTCTCCCCGGACCACTTACTGAAGTGCTTTTGGCTTTTGCCTATTGAAATCCTGCTGCTCCCCAGGGACCCCCTCCCCCCCAAAAAAAGGCATTTGTCAGTCTACGTTGTTGAAAGACTATTCCCGAATAGCTTCCCGGTTTTAGTTTTTCCTTTTCTTTAAAAAAAAAAAAAAATGGAGAGAGAGAGAGGGAAAGAGAGAAGAAGAAAGGCAAGAAAAGGAAACAGAAAGCTGAGTTAAATGGATTAACCACCTTTTCAGTGCGGTGAGGGGAAAGACGCAGTGGGGGCTTTATCCCTCTGGAGGGGCTGAGCACTGCTTTTCAGATGCGCATATCCCTTTAATGACTTAATCACCTCATTACCTGACTTGCAGGGAGAATTGGTAAAAGCTTGCTGGGCTGGCCTCTCCTTCCCCTACCCTCAAGTGATTAAGGGCCGGATTCCGGGGAGAAGAGCCATCCTTGGACCTTAAGATCCTGGAGATAAAGCGCCGGCAGAGAAAAACCAAAATAAACCCATTCAGCAGGAACTGTGAAGTGACTTATTGTAAATCCTCCCTTTGAAACCTTAGGCTCAGAAGGTTCACAGCAGCGTCTGCACACAGCCCTCCTGGTCACGGGCTTCTCAAGTGTCCTTCCTCGACACTCTTTTATTTCTTTGACAGTTCGCTTTTATTTTTAAGGATTTTATAATTGCTTTCCTTATCCTCCTGCGAGCAAACCTCTCTCCACAAGTGTTAGAAAAAGCCCGATTGTGAAGGATAAGGACCGAGAAGGAACCCATGAATAATTTCTTTGCTGAGGAATTCAAGATTTGGAATATAGAAGCTGCCCTGGACTAACCAACCCCAGGCTCCCCCTCTCCCCCTACTGTGCATCTACACAAGGGGGAAATTCACACGGAATTGGGGTGGAGGGAGCCCCGTGTGGAAGTCCACTGTGCACCCTTGGCTTTTCCAATCCCTGCGATCGCCTGTGACGTCTTGCCGGGGGTGGGGAGGCAGGGGGGGTCTGTAAAAGGCGACCTCTAGAGACTGATAACAAGTGGAGCTTCAGAAGGAGACATAAGCCCCGCCCTGAATGCCTGGGGGACAAGAGCACACGCCTTCCAAGTCCCTTGTGCCTGCACCTCTTGGCTGCTATCCAGCACACACCTGAACTCACTAGTGTCTCCAAACAAGGTGCCAGATTGTCCCTGGTGGCTCCCTTCTGACCACCATGGAGAGGCAGGGCTCCTTGAGAGAGGAAACTGCCTGGGGGCTTTATTCGTGGCCCTGGAACAGAGGAAGTGAGCACACGAGGACCTCATTTCCTTTTACTCCCCCAGTGAGTGCTGATGAGGAAGGGCATGTGACACTCACTTGAGACACACGGAGTGTCTCATGCTTCCCGGCTTATCTCAGAGTTGCTCTGTGACCAGCTTCTGTACTGCTGTCCCCACACCTTGCATTTCAAAAGGTGATTCCTAAAGAGGATCCTTCACTGCCTCTGAGTCACAGAGCTGTTCCAGGAGTCCCACTGTGGAGGGGGCCACACTGTCCCCAGCTGTCTCCCCTCCAGTAGGTCCCTGGGAGGCCGCGCTCAGGAAGACACTCAGTCCTGTCGAGTTTGGCAGTTGTCCGTTAATGCTAACAGCAATGTTGAAAAGAACAGTCATTCGCAGAAGAGAATCACCTGTGCACGTGAGGAGGCGACCTCGCAGTCGGCCTGCGTGGCCGGGCCAGTTGGACGGACACCTCAATGACTCAAGGAGCAACACCATGTGTCCACTTACTGGTCAAGAGAGCCATCTGCGCTGGGCCCAGCCATTCCTCACGGGTTCCCACAGGGAAGGGTAAATAAGCAGAGAATATTTGTGCGTCTTGAAAAACCTCACCATCCCTGCACTCAGGTGAGCACTGAAAAGAATGACAGAATCTCAAGTCCTGAGCAAAAAATTTTGGTTCAAAACAATCTGAAGAACAAAACAAAAAGACAACGGAAGAAAAGGGATGATCTTTCTGTTTCCCCGAAGACCAGTGACTACCAATCGTACAGATACAGTTGAAGGAAAATCTAGTGATCACATGACCATATTCTGGGCGCACATATCAACGTGTTGGCTATAAAACACAGGATCTGAGAGATTTGATTAACTAGTCTTAGGTATTTCAAACACCAAAGGAAGATCTCTCCTTAAGAAACAGTTATTTATGTATGTATTTCCCTGGGGACCCAGGTAAACTTCCACAGCACTTACCAAAACTTAGAGAAGTTAGCCCCATCCCCAGTGGGTAGAGTGTTGCCTGTTTTATGTGCCCTCCAGCCTCCAAATCTGTCCCTCGTTCCCACCCACCCTGGGTCCTGCTGATGAGCTCGCCTTTTACTAAAAGGCAGACTGTGCTGAGATGTCCCACAAGTTGCTTTGTTTCCCTTAAATTTTCTCCCATCAAGAACAGAAAAATCTCCCATGTAGAAGAAGTCTAAATATTCGGTGAATGTGCTTCTCCTTGCTCTTCCTACCAGTGGGTGCTGCAGAGTGACTGGGTTCCCCGAAGTGCAGTGCAGAGAGGCAGGAGGGGGGGGTCACCTTCCAGGGGAGAACCCTGTCAAATGTGACCGCAGCCAGATGCCCGAGGTCAGCACCAACAGTGATCAGTCATGTTGACAGCACACAATGAAAGTAGCACTTGCGTGGTCTTCCTCCAAGAGCCCATGACCCCAGTCCTAGCTGGTCCCAGGAGAAACCTCAGACGGACCTCCGTTGAGGGACAGGTTACAAAATACTTGAACAGAAGTCCTCAAGAACTGCCAAGGTCATCAAAACCAACTAAAGCTGAAGACACGGGCAACAGCCAAGAGGAGCCCAAGGAGACAGGACGCCCTGTTGTCATGTGATCTTCGGGATGAGATCCTGGAATAGAAAAAGCACAGCGGGAAAAGCCAAGGAGGTTCAAGCAAAGTGTGAGACTTTGGATGCTGGCACCATACCCGCGCCGGCTTCTTAACGGTAACGAACGCCCTGCCGAAATGCCGGGAACACAGAAAACTGGGTTCTGCGTAGATGGAGACTGTATTCTTGCGACGTTTCTATGAATCTAAACGTATTCTCAATTAAAAAACTCAAATGATATATAAAAAATTCACTCAGGACAAAATACATCACATCAGAGACTGGTCACTCTGGTTGTATTTGTATGGCAACCCTTCACTAAGACCGTTAACCCTCTGGTTTTACTAGAAATTCCAACTCACCTGGGCACGTGCTTCAACGTTATCACTGAAGGATGTGCGTGTGCCCGTGTGTGCGTGTGCATGACCTTCTAGCAGCCACTGGCTGGTTTCTCAGTGCCTCTTCAAAGCACATCTCTTACAGGTTGTTACCATGTCGGGCTCTTTAACATACACAAGGCAGGTTCGTCGCACCGGCCTTTTCAAGACTGTGCTGCCAGGGCTAGTGGGGACACACTTCCGTCCTTGTCCTACTCATCTCCTGAGCACTGGACGCGGTCAGCCATCCCCTTCTTCCAGGAAGCATGGGTCTCCTCGGACTTTTCAGAGGCCGTGCTCTCCTGGTTTCTCTCACCCCCCCCGTCTACCCTTCCTGATTTCGTTTGCCAGTTCGTTCTCTTCTTTGACATCCAATCACCATCTCAGGTGTCTGATTTCAAAATGGAGTCACTATGCACTTCTGAGCCCACTGTCTCCCACCCGGAGGCCTGACTGGCTTCCCAGCATCCACACTTGCCCCTTCGCCCAACTGCCACCAAAGCCGAACCTTCCCGCCACGGCTGAGAGAGATTTGACACACGTAATGAGGTCACATCTTTCCCTCCTAAAACATTCTAATGGCTTCTTGCTGTCCTTAGAGTCAAAAGCCCAGTCTTTATCAAGTCTGGCCCCTGATGACCGTCCAGGTCATACTGGGCCTTAAAAACCTTTATACTTTATATACCCAGGTCCCAGCAGAGACCCTCACTCACCACTAGGGGGTCCCTGGACACCTTTCCTGTGCAGCCTTGGGTCCTGGTTTTTACCACCAGGCTTCTCCTGTCTCCAGGCCAATATGATTCCTTCAGCCCTTAGGACCCCAACAACAAACCATGTGCCCTTCTCGTGGTCATTAATTCACTTCTGTGGACCATTTTCCTGTCCATATTTGTTTTTTTTTTTTTTTTTTTTCTACTGGATTGCAGTGGTCTTGGAATCAGGAGACATACCTTCCTATCTTCACTGTCCCAAGAAGGCCTTTGGGGAGGAGTTCAACTCATGCTAAATGGATCACGTTAACCCCAGAAACTACTCCCCTTTATAACCAGTATCTGATGACAAAACCGAATTACAAATCCTGACTTCTGTTTTTTGTATGTGTTCGTCCCACTCCATTGTAGCAATAATTGTCCGCCTCTTTGAAAACATAATTTCAGCAAATCAGTAGGTGGTGGGAGATTTGTCACTGTCTTTGAACTTGCGACTTTTTATTTGTTTTTATTTTTTAAAAAAATTTTAACGTTTATTCATTTTTGAGAGAGAGAGAGAGAGAGAGAGAGAGAGACAGAGTGTGAGTGGGGGAGGGGCAGAGAGAGAGGGTGACACAGAATCCAAAGCAGACTCTAGGCTCTGAGTAGTCAGCACAGAGCCCGATGCGGGGCTCGAACCCACGAACTGTGAGATCATGATCTGAGCTGAAGTCGGATGCTCAACCGACTGAGCCACCCAGGCACCCCATTACCTTGTGAATTTTTAGAAATTGAAGACAGTCCGCATCATCGAAGCAGGAAGGATTTTGAAACAGAGTCATAACAGGTGATCATGTTTGCTGTTGGAATTGTCTCAACGCCAGACAAGCGCTGAAACCTGGGACGGCCAGGAAACTCAAGCTGAGAGATAAGTGTCCATCGATCGACCCGGCCAGATCGCATGGTACCAGATGGGATTGTCCGCAGATGTGGCTTTGGTGCCCTGTCTTTTGTCTGAGTGCGGAGAAATCGCTGCGTCCTTTGGGGGCTCCATTAGCATTCGGAAGGACATTTTCATCCCTGGGTTCCATAAAATATCATGAATTGGCTTGGAAGTAAGAGTGAAGCTGAGTAAAGCTTTAAGATGAAAATGTATCTAAAGGGATTAAGGTGACATATGGCGGTTCTTGAGGGGAGGAGGGGAGGCGTCTCAGATTTACACGAAATCTGTATTTAGAGCTGAAAGGCGATGCCTCTCCGAGGTGCCCCTGTCCCCCCGAGACCTGGAGGGGGCTCGGCCGGACCAGGGGAGGCTAAATAAAGTTTTTCCTTCTGTGAGGGGCTGGGAGTGACACGGGGAAACCTGGTCGCCTTTGTTTCCTATTGAAGACCCTCGGAGAGGAATGCCCACCCTTGTTTGGAGGGCTAATATCCGCTGCGAGACAAGGGGCACCCCTATTGTGCCGGTCAACAGTGGCTCTATTAGAAACATTCAATGCCTTTCCAGGGCTACACGATGTGTCCTGCAATTCCATTTTCTCCATGACCACAGGAAAGGGAAATCAGGTAATTAAATGTGAGAAGTCAGAGGCCGGGCTGGGAGCCCTTTCTGCTCAGTTAGCTCTCCCCATGCAGCTGCCCAGCTGTGGCCGGGGGGCCGCACAAAGGCTCTGCGCTGCCCGGCGCACCGCGGAGCGCGCAGCCTCGTTGTCAGGAACCAGCAAGCCAGCCGTGTCCCGCTCCGTGTCCTTCTTCCCATCAACTTGAAAAGCTCCGGCGGGTGGGGGCCGCTGTCGCAGGACACGCTTTATGCTCCGGGCTTCATTGTCCGGGGGCAGATGTCGGAGCCCCGGGGGCGTGGTCGGAGCCCCAAATGGCCAGGAAAGAGCGCAGGAAGCCGGATGGGGGGGGCAGGTGGGGCCGAGAGAAGCCGCGTGGACGCGCCAGGCGCTGGCGCGCGCGGAGCTGGCTTTCTGCCTTCGTTCCCCCTTTTCAGGGTTTTTTTTTACAGGTGACTGTGGTGCTGGGTATGAGGTCGACACCTTTAAGATGAAAAGAATCGGATGCTAATTGTACTCGAGGTGTTAGAAAGACTGATCAAGGAATCTAGACCTAAGGCTTATGGCCTTTGGGAAGGACACGGAACCTGGGGCCGCTGCTGCTGGGGAGGAGCCCACCGGGGTCCAGGCACTGCCCAGAGGGAGCTGGAGGGCCTCGCCTTCCACCCGAGGCTCCGGAAGGGCCGGCCACCTGTTCGGTTTGGCTTCATTGGGTTTCAATATAAATAACTATGTTTGACATTTCAATTTAGTTCTTACAGCTTTTAATACATTTTCGTACTGTATTCTTCTACAGATAATTTACTTTCCAAGCTTTTGTGATAATAAGAAACTTGATGGGGGAAAAAAAAAAAAACGTTCTCATTTATGTGTAAATTTTGTTAACTGTGTGATCTGCATAATCATTTTCTCCCAATGTTGCTGGTTTTGAGTTGGCATGTTTAAATTTTATAAGTGAGCAACTATATTTCCTTTTTTTTTTTTTTTTAAGCCATTAAAGCACAGAGCGATGTGACTTCAGCGATGTGACTTCATGACTTTCATTTTGAAACCGAATGCCTGGAAGGCAGTTCCAAATGACGAGGACCACGTTGGACGAACACGCTGGTCAAGTTTGGCCACATTTGCGTTGGAAATACTACAGTGCAATTTTATGCGGATTTAGTTTTACCAAATTGGGATCACACTCCACCCTGCCACCTTCGCAGAACACGGGGCAAGGAAAGGCCTGTGACTATTTGCTGTGTGGCCAGAGCTTCCTGGAACCTCGGGCCCTTATCCCAGCAAAGCAGCTTGGAACAAAGAGCCCGCCTGCCCATTCTCTCCTGGGCTCCAAGTGTGTTCTCACACCTTCACTTACCAGGTCCCACCCAGGCCAGCCTTGAGCAACGCAGTCCAAGAGAGTGTCCCCACCTGTCCCCTCCTTGGATTCTGACGCCTCCCCCTCCGTAGGGGATTCCTGGGTCCCCGTGTCACACAGGGTGCCTGCGCCACAACTTCCTGTTCCTGGGCCCCTTTATTCCTTCCCTGGTTTTCACACCTGTGTCCCTTCCCCTGGGCAATCTGAGACCGAGAGCCAGACATGTCCTGCCCCACCAAAGCCTCCGAAATGTTCGTGGACAAACTAAGCCACTGCTTTCCCACCACTCACACAACCACGAAGGATTTCCTCCCCCCAGACCCTGAAAGAAGCCGTGGACAGTACAAACAACAACGACAACGACGACGAAAATAATTCCTCGGGGACGATCAGATTCAGAGATAGCGTTTTGAACTCAGCCTCTATATTCGTCCATGATGATCTGTCCTGGGTTAATCGTATCTTTCAATAAGAAAGAAAAGATAATCCACTCGGTGTAGCAGCTTAAAGCCTGCTTTGCTTCGTTCTTCTGCATTCTGTTTCAGAGGTGGAGGGTTTGAGGCTGGGATCCCCCTTGCTATGGTCCGCGTGGTCCTAGGGTCCTGGGAGGCTGCCCTCCCCAGCCCCGTCCACACGCAGGCATCCGTGAGCAAAACGCCCATGTGCAGGGTTGGGATTCAAAGCTACCAAGGAGTGACTGTTTTTAAAAGACAAACAGACCTGCTTTCTGATACCGTTAATACAAAATGTCAGCTGGGAGCTTGATTTTAGGGTTGAATACAATTACTTGTTCCTGTTTGACTTGACACATCACAGCTGGGAGCCAAATTTGGTGGGGAAAACCAAATTTCGCGTCGTCCTGCCTGACGTGAAGTCAGAACAGTTTGTTTATGAAATCTGTTTGAAATGTGCTGTTCTGGTTTTCAGTTGTCGTCCGTCGCAAGCCGGGGTTCGCGCGGCGTAGCTCAGAAAACCAAATCACAGAGAAAGTGCAGCAGAAAGCAGAGAGCCCGAATTCTCTGAAGGAATTCTGAATGTTTATAATCTCCCCAACTCTTTTGCAAAACTGTCAGAGAATTATGTGATTTCCCGCTCCCCACCGTGAGAACATGAGCGGAGCGTGATGGGCCGCAAACCCAGGGGTCTCTCCGCCAAAAATGATGCCTTTGAAGACTCTGTCGCTGGGTCTCCTACTTTTCCAAAAGTTCCATGTTTCCTGGTGCAGGGACGTTGCGGCTAGCTGGCTTGGTAGAAGCTTGTAAGTGGAGTAGCCATCACGTGACGTGCAGACGCTGCTTTGTTGGCGATGGTGGTGGCGTTTGAGGTGACAGTGAATTTAGTTGTTCTCAATATAAAAAAAATAGAATAAAATCGAAGCATGCCTCCGGTGGGAAGGGGTAGACAGGGTTTTCGTTCCACAGCTGCAGCAGTGGATTAGCTCTCTGACCAGGCTTCCTCAATAGCTACCTGTGTGAAAGGAGATTGAAGGCAAAAACCTTAGGAAACCACTGCCGTCCGAGAGCTGTGGACCCAGCTCTGGCCAAACAGGAACCTGGAGGAGACGGGCCCACGGGCTACACAGAGGAGGCTCTCACACATCTCGGAACGCAGAACAAGGGCTCCTGGCCCTCGCGGAGGGAGGTGAGGCCCCCTGGACTGTAGGTGGGGACAGGGGGTGCACAGTAGGAACTAAATCCGAGAGGAATGGGGCTTTCAGTGAGTTCCCTTTTCTGGTGTCTATGCCAGTGGGTCTGCATCCCCTTGCTTGGAACATTGCAAAACAAATGAACAAAAGAACCAGGGGCCAAACCCCCCTCTGTCTCAAGAAACATCGTCAAGTGGCAGTCAGGTGTGTGCCCTAAGAAGGAACACGAACTTGTTCAGCGTCTCCTGGGCTGGGACTCCCCCGGTGGTGGTGGGGGTGTTCCTGGGCTGTCCCTCCTGTGCACAGTTTCAGTGCCCTGTGCTGGGACAGGCACAGCCACACAATTACCCTGAAGGAGAGTGAATAGTGTGTGCACAGTAGGAAACTCGGAGGCTCGGCGGCCATTGTTGGCAGCTGCAGACAATGAGAGGCTTTGATTGGTGAGGTCCCCGTCAGTCGTGCGTGGTTTCATGGACCTCTTACAGAAGGACAGGAGCAAGAAACCTGAATGTTGACTCAACCTATCCATATTATTGAAAGACAGGTGCAGAATAGAAATGGGGGACTTTAAAATTAGGAATAATTTATGGTTGAAAACCCCAAATCAAATACTCCTTTGCTACTGATCTGCATACTAATGGGTATCTTAGTAGTTAATTACAATGTAGATATCCAATATATTCGCCTTTTAATTCAACAACGTCATCGCTTTAAATGAAGTTAGTTATGCCACGATTAAGCAATGCCATTTGTGAAAGGTGAGTGGACAAATGCGGTCTAGCAACAAAGGTGCATGCTTTTTAAAAAATTATTTGAATGCCAATCTCCATCAATCGCAAGGGAAAATTCCGATATGAAATACATATTTTTCAAGGTCCGACTTGATGGGCTATTTGGGAGAAATGTACTGAACATGTTCAACGTAGAATAAGAAAGAAAGGGCTGTATTTACGCAGGTAGCAAGACATAGGTGTGGATCCACCCCTCCTCCCTTATCCCCCCCCCAAATACATCAAATACAACCTAGTCTTTCTAGTTGACAGGAATATCTAAAATAATAATAATAATAATCAAATGTTTTATTTTTTTTTTAATTTTTTTTCCCAACGTTTATTTATTTTTGGGACAGAGAGAGACAGAGCATGAACGGGGGAGGGGCAGAGAAAGAGGGAGACACAGAATCGGAAACAGGCTCCAGGCTCTGAGCCGTCAGCCCAGAGCCTGACACGGGGCTCGAACTCACGCGAGATCACGCGAGATCTAGCGAGATCGTGACCTGGCTGAGGTCGGACGCTTAGCCGACTGCGCCACCCAGGCGCCCCTCAAATGTTGTTTTAAAAACAAGGTACTGCCCAGTGTTCAAGGACTTACAGTGGTGGGAGGGTCTAGACAGCGTAAAGAAAACCACCTCTGGAAAGCCGAATGCCTGGCGGTCCCAGCCATGGCACCAGGTGCCCACCTGCCACCAAGCAGACCTGTGCTCTGCGGGGTCATTTCTTCATGACCTCTGCGGTGTCCTCTTGGATTTCCCATCCCTCTCTCAGCGTGGCCACCTCTCGCTGTGCTCAAGCGCGATGGCTTTCTGTCCACGCGGGACTCCGAGGGGTAGTGAGGGAGGGTCCCTGGCGGCCTGGAAGGGCTGGGGACCCGTGGCCGTGCTTGGTCTGACTTCTCTGTCCCCGTGCTGTCCTCCTTTGGGCCATTATGACACAGCTTGCACAAATCTGGTTCGAGCCCTTCCTGCTCAAGGTTTGTCATCCGGCAGAGGACCAGGGAGGTGTGGGGATGTGTGGGCGGGCTCAGCGCTGGACGAGGGGTGGTAATTTCCCACCTTCTGAGTCTCCAGAACCGTGTCTTGTGCAAACTTTGCTCTGAGTATTGTCGTTCCAAAGAGCACAGTGGCTTCCCCCGCCCCCACCCGGACTGTGAACTCCTACAGGGAGTAGTGTAAGCTGGGAAACTTCTGTCTCATCCCTTTCCAGGAGGAGGAGATACTCAGCACGCCCTCAGGACTCTGATGCCAGCCCAGCTAGGTCTCACCCGCTGTGGGGTCCCCAGTGTCCCGGAGGGGAGGTGACACTTCCAGAGGGACAGGGTAGGAGGCAGACTGGGCCCACTGACAGCACCCAGGGCCTCTGTCCCTTGGATCTGGGAAATCTGGAGGTCTCCACCAAAGGAGGCCCGACAGGAAGCTTCACTTTCTGAACGCTTCCCTTGCACAGGCCCCTTTCCGGGTCTGGGGAGGCATCTCAGAAAGGGCCGTACGCTTTCTTTCTTTAAGTGAGCAAATACAGGCACCTACATGCCTGAGTAGACCCTCGCCCTGCACCGTATAAGCCTCAGGTCCCACGAGGCCTGGGATCCTCGTGCCCTGGGTGGGATTTCCTTCACAGGAAACCCAGGAACTTCCTAGTGTGGATCAGATCAGGAGCATTTCGAAAACAGTGCAGACTGCAGTATCCTATTTCAACTTGCCGCTAAAACCTGTGCTCATTCTCCAAACTCTTCTAGCCCCTGCCCTCTCCGCCTGTAATTCTTCCAGCCAGTCAGGACCTACTGGTTTCTAAGAAGACAAGAAATTGGTCAGAGTAATGATTCGGTAGTCAAGGGTTCATCGGGCGCCGTGGTTAGTAGGAAAGAGCTAATCTCCCAATCCTCACTCCTTCCCTTGGTTTTACTCTAACAAAACCCATCGCCTTTCTTCTAATTACTATAAAAATCATAATGCTCAATATTTGAAAAACTTGTAAAATATAAATTCCTTCCAGGAAAGGAAGACAATAGAAATCATCCCTAAATTCCTCTTCCAAAAAACCTACCTTTGCTGTATCTTTCCATTGCTTTTACTATATAGATGCACGCATACACATGTGTTCTGGGTCGAATTGGGTCCCCCCGCAAAAGATAAGATCAAGTCCTAACCGCCGGTGCCTGTGGGTGAGACTGTATTTGGAAGTAGGGTCTTTGCAGTTATAATCAGGATGGGATCACGCTGGATTAGGGTGGGCCTGAAATCCAATGACTGAAATGCTTATGTCAGAAAACATGGAAAAACGTGAAGATGGGTGTACGAACTGGAGTCATACGGCCACAAGCCAAGGAACGCCAAGGATTGCCAATAACCAGCAGCAGCTAGGAGAGGCACGGGTGGATTCTGTTCTAGAGCCTTCAGAGGGAGGACGGCCCCGCAGACACCTTGCTTTCAGACTTCTATCTTCCAGAACTGTTGGAAACTAAATTTCTGTTGGTTTAAGTTACTCTGTTTACAAAAATTTGTTATGGTAGCCCTGGGAAATTGATACAACACATTTTACAAAAATAAGATCCTTTGATATATACTATTATATGTGTGGATGATGACTCAACAGTGCATTACTGATGGTTTTCCATGTCGCTGTTTCACCTTAATAATCCTTTTAATAGGTGCTTGGTTTCTGTTAAATGCATAAAACATGATTTATTTACCAAGTGAAAACAACAAAACAAAACAAAACAAACAAACAAAAAAACAGTGCAGAGGAAGCCTCCAGGAGACCCTCTCCTGTGCACAGGGATGTGCCCGAAAGCTTCTTTGTCCTGTGCACAGGGATGACACAGCCAGGGGCTCCGGCCAGTCCCAGGTCATGCTTTTCTTGCCCTGAATGGTGACATTCACAGAGCTGAGCATTGCAGATCCTGTGCGAGATCAACCCCGCTCAACCTTCCCTGAGACTGGAAATGTGCACTCGTGTGTCTGTTTTCTGCAGAGGCAGACGCCTGGCTCCCCTGCCCTAAGGGCAATGGGCCCCGCGGTGCCAAATAAACCTACCAGGTCACCCTCCCCACCCAGCTGTCACCCGAGATGTCAGCCCTTAAATCGCTGCTTCTATCCACCGAGGGGCCTGTCCACGGCTGTCGGCTCCCTCTAAATACCAGATCAACGGTGAGTGTTCCTGGACATCAATTCCAAAATAAAGACAAAACCTGACCCCAGATAATTTTATGTGGATGGGCGTGTATCTCTCAGGCATCCAATATCATCATTTACCTCTCAGGGCTCGGTGAGCTTCTAAGTCAGTTACGTGTGGTACCCGCTGAGTTATTTCTCTGCTGCAAACTTTTCCTTCCTCGATTTCAAGCTGCCAGTGGTTTAATGACAGGCTTGCAGATTCCTGACCTAAAAGACGGGCTCTCATGAGCCTGTCTGGGCCGGGGCAGCCCTCTCCTGGGTCACTCAAATGCGACCTTGGGAAAATCCACCTTTCTTGCCCCTCGCCATGGATTCTCATACAGGGAAGAGTGTAGGCTTTGCCCCAGTCTTTCTTCACCCACAGGTAGGGGTGGCCACGCCTGACTGCTGGGTGCAGGAGGGAACCGATGGCCACGCCCACTGCTGGCTTCACTCCTGCCCCTCCCACAGCCACCAGCAACTGCCCAGACCACTCAGGACAGCGAGGCAGGGGCCTCCCAGGCTTAGCGACGGGCATTTTGTGCTTACGCAGTGGAGACGACCAGGCCCCTTCTGGCCGTGGCCTCACTGGCAGGAAGGTGAAGGATGCTGGCAGGTGCCCAGGGGGAGGCCTCTCTCCCCACTGCTCAGTGAGGGCCAGGAGGGGACCAAGAGGCCAAGGTCGTGCCCCTTGAGGAGCCACGGGCCCGGACACCTGTCCAGTTACTCTCCTTTCACAGCAGAGGAAGCAAACTAGAACAACAAAGCTGCAGTGGGCGTTTCTTGTGTGAATATTTAATTGGGGGGCCAATGAAAGCTGAGAGGAACGCCCACATCTGTGCCGGATGGAGCTGGTATTTGCATACCATTCTACTCATTTACATAATTGTCTGTATCTCTTCTAATCTGCTCTTTGCTCCGCGTCTGTCTCCCGGCTATCTAGTATCCCTGTCCCCAAAGCCACTCTCTGCCTTCAGGAATAAGTACTTGAACCTCAAATGTTTTCAGACTTACTGCGCGCGCGCGCGCGCGCTTTAAAGTGACTTCTAGAGCGACTTTACGTTTAGAGTGATTTTAAGGGGCGCCTGGGTGGCGCAGTCGGTTAAGCGTCCGACTTCAGCCAGGTCACGATCTCGCGGCCCGTGAGTTCGAGCCCCGCGTCGGGCTCTGGGCTGATGGCTCAGAGCCTGGAGCCTGTTTCCGATTCTGTGTCTCCCTCTCTCTCTGCCCCTCCCCTGTTCATGCTCTGTCTCTCTCTGTCCCAAAAATAAATAAAAAACGTTGATAAAATGAGGTTCAGAAAATATTGATAAGCTTGAGGTTTTTGAATGCTGTGTTAGCATGAAAATAAATCTACTTTAAAATTATGCAAGACTGGTGTTTAGAATTCAGAAACAGTGTGTGTTGGTGGGGGCAGAATATTTCGGATGCTTCAGCTGATAACCTGCGGTGTATATTTACTTGCATTAGATCCTGGGAGGTGCGTTCAATTAAAAGGAGAGAAGAGACGTGATCTCTGGCTTGTTTGTATGTTTGTCTGTTTTTATAAGTGGGTTATAACAGGAAGTCTGGAAATAGTAATCCCAGCCCAGACTGCTTTATTTTGGAATAAGCACACATTCTACATCTAATATGTTAAACCGAGATTAATGGTGAGTTTTAATTACCCGTATGAATTTATAGCCATGTCTAGAGGAAAAACTCCTCTCTGATCCTGTGCCTTTCGTTCTTGTGATTCCTTTTTCTCCTACTTTCTGAGCTCACCGCCAAGATCCCCCAAAACAAGCATCTTAAAGTCTTCATTCAAGGTGGTTTCTTCTGACCCAGACCTATCTGGAGATGGATAAAAGACGCCCGTGTCCAAGCAGCCGGCATTCAAGGCTCCATCTGTTCATACAGCGTGTGTGAGAACGGTCTGCACCAGTGTGCTTCTCGAAAGGAGTGCGCGGTTCCTTTCGCTTTACTTTTGAAACTTTGAAATGAATTCCGTGACTAGAAGTCTGTGCCCGAAAGCCTAGAGTCGGGCCTTCCCACCCCTCGTGCTGGGGGAGGTGGCCTTCGGGAAGGAGGCGGGCCCTCATTTGCCTTCTGTGCCGATCCAAATGCAAGCCTGTTTGGACCGACCCAGGGTGCAGAGCTCAGAGTTGGGGCGGTGGGTGGGGCCCAGAGCCAGTGGGAGTTCATCCTGTTCGCTGATCACTAGGGGGCAGAACTGCCGCCCAGGGAGGCTCGGAGGACCCATCCCCAGGACTTCTGGGGACAGAAGTCGAGCAATCGGGGCAAAGTGTTGCATTTTACCCAGAACACAGGCTGATAGGAAAACTCATTTTCTGTTGTCAGGAAACTTCTCTTTCTATGGTGAAAAAAGTAAGAAACACCGTGCGCGTTCTCAGAGATGCAAACTGCCATTCTCATGTAACTTTTTTTTTTTTTTTTCCGGAAGGGACAAATATTCTGCATACGCATGCATCTACATTTACTGTGTTATTTCTCAAACCCGACCCGTTTACAGATGTCACTGAACTCCGGCCACCAAGGGGTGCCATCCTCCTCCTGATGCAGACAATGCTGTCAATCAGCCACCCGCTGCCTGGTCCCAGGGCTTTGTCCTCAGGTCCCCACTGTGTCCCGGCAAACATCTGAGCTTTTTGCGGGAGGGGGTTTGCACAGGGTTTTCTGGGGAAGAGAGCCCACTTAATTGTTAACTCCTTGTCTACACGTAGCATCTGTTGACATTAGTAATGTAATTGCACTGATAATGAGCTCGTTGACTTGGTGTGTAGGGAATAATCAGTCAGGACATCACATTTGTCTTGCTTTACTTGACGGCCCGTCTCCCACACTGAATAGACAATGTGGGCACGGCCATTGTTTCAAGGAAATGAACCAACACAAGCCTCCTCCCCATCCCCCCCCCCCCGGCCCACTACCCCCCCCCCCCCCCCCCCCCCCCCGGAGAAGGGCAGCCCCTCCACCCTGTCTGTCACCGGACTGGGACGGTTTTCAGAAGGAGCATAGACATGGCGTCTCTAGGACCCACCAGGTCTCTGACTCTATTTCCTCAGGGGTGAGCAGTCTGCAGGTGACTCGCCTCCTCCGATCACAGAAAGACCAGGGGCGGCCAGGCTGGAAGTAAATTTCAGTTTCAAAAGCACGAGACTGACCCTGGCGGTAGAGGCAGGTGGTTGCCCGGGGGGGCACCAGAACCATGTGCCAGTAGAAAGTGTAATGTGTGATGAAAAGTCCCTTTCCAGGGCTGAAACCTTGAACTCTGTGACAGGCAGGCAGCGATAAACAAGAGAGTGGGATGAGAACGCCAAGTTCAAGAAGTAATGTAGGAAATATTCTTCTGTTTCTTTTTTAAAATTTTTTTAATGTTTATTTATTTTTGACAGAGAGAGAGAGAGAGAGAGAGAGAGAGAGAGAGAGAGAGAGCATGAGCCGGGGGAGGGGCAGAGAAAGAGGGAGACACAGAACCGGAAGCAGGCTCCAGGCTCCTAGCTGTCCACACAGAGCCCGATGCGGGGCTCGAACTCATGGACCATGAGATCATGAGCCATGGTCAGATGCTCAGCCGACTGAGCCCCGCCCCCAGGCGCCCCTCTTCTGTTTCTTCTTTATTCCCTTCTCCAACTTCACCTGAACTGGCTCTCCTTCCCTGGCGTAGACCCTCAACCTCCCAGCAGCCAGTGCCTGTGGCCCCATGGGGCAGCCGGTCCTGGCGGGAAGGGACACAGGGGTGGGCCCACGTCACCTGCCTGCCGACCTCAGGCTTGGGCTCCCTGCCCTGTTTTTTCTCTCCGTAACTTCGAGAGAGAGGAAACGGAATCTACTCTCCTTAACACTAATCAGTTCCGACATCACATTTATTTCATCGAAGCCTGATCCTCACCCGGAAGTTTATCACTGTTTTTTTTCATTCCTTCTTTCTCCCTCTTGGGAACACACACACACACACACACACACACAGAAAGCGATGCAGGTGTGAAGGAAGTCGCTTATCTTTACAATAGTTCACTCATTGCCCAAGCTGCCCCCTTCTGATGTCCCCTTGTCCATCACGTGATGGAAGGGGAACTGAAACATACACTGCCATCCATCTATATCCTTCCACCCAGTGGCACAGTGGGTGATGGCCACAGCTAGCCAGGATTGTGCCTCCTGCCAGCCCACAGCCGGCCCTTTCTGCACACTCACAAACAAGGGAAACTTGTTTATGAGTCTTCTTTTCTTTTCCTTTTTAATGCTTATTTATTTATTTTTGGAAGAGAGACAGAGAGCAAGCAGGGAAGGGGCAGAGAGAGACAGAGGGACAATCCCGAGCAGACTCTGTTGTCGGCACAGAGCTGGATGCTAGGCTTGAACTCACGCTCCCGGAGATCATGACCTGAGCCGAAACCGAGAGTCAGGCGCTTAACCGACTGAGCCCCCCAGGTGCCCCCATTAGTTTTTGTACCTGTTCCTGTGAGCAAGGGGACACTTTGGCTGGAAGGGACAGCCTACAACCATAGATACAGCTGCGGCTTCAGCTGTAGGAGCAGATGTAGCTGTGGTGTGTGTTTCATGTGTATTGTCTGGAGACGCACGTTAGCAGGAAGATACTGTTTAAAATGTCAGTAAAGTGGGGCTTCACCCCCGTGTCACTAGTGCATTGCGAACATCACCACAAGTGTCGTTACAGTCTGAAATTTGACCAGAAGTTCCTTGGAGTAAATCTCCCTGCAAGAACTTTGCACCGTTAAGTATCTTTGGACCGTTAGCCAGAGACATGTGATACCCACTTCCTCTCCCGGTCGCAGCGATCCTGTGCCTCAAAGAAAGGAGGCGGACGGCAGCGAAAGAGGCACGCCGTACCCCCCGCCTGCCCCACTCTCCGTGTTGTTACACTATAAACAACAAGCATAAATCAGAGCCCCAATAACTTCCTGCAAATTTTGAGAGTCACCGGTGAACTTGGAGACTGACATGGAAGGGAGGATCGGGGATACGTGATAGCTTATTTTTTATCTATTTCTTATTTTTTAATTTTTTAAAATGTTTATTTGGAGAGAGCGAGCACGAGCGCATGTGCTGGGGATGGGGAGAGAGAGAGAGAGAGGGAGACAGAGAACCCCCAGCAGGCCCTTGGTTGTTGTCAGAGCCTGTCAGCACAGAGCCCGACGCATGGTTGGATCTCGTGAACCATGAGATCGTGACCTGAGCTGAAATGGAGACTTGGCCGCTTGACCAGCTGAACCCCCAGGTTCCCCGACACTAAGTTTATATTCTTGCATATTTGTCAACCAGACTATGCGCGTGGTTGCCGATTCAGATCAATTTCCATCACGACGAGGAAGGAAACCTAAATATGATATTTAAGAGTTCAACACAGGGCTTCAGGTAGATGTATGTCACGTCTACTTCTGTGGTACTGAGCACACAGGGCCATCCAGATGGGTCTTTCAGTCATTCGTCTTCTCAAGTTCAACAACAAATAATGAGTTAAAAAAAGACAAGGGACGGTGCATATGCTCGTCACCCACTGAACGTAAATTTGCACGGTGTTCAGAGCAGGGTGAACTGTGAGAGTGCTCAAGGAATACATCACACAGCGGCGAATGTCGGTGTGGAGTCTTCTGACGGGCCACATAAGGAGCTTATCTTAAGCCCTTGAACAAAGAAAAAGCTCCCTAAAATAAAAGACTGTATGCTAAGCCTAACTAATCCCTACACAAGTTAATATTAAAGCAAATAGTGGAAACAAAGAAGAAGTTTATAATTCCCTGCTTGATTGCTGGCCTCTATGTAACACGTCCTTTAGCAGAAGGCAGCGCTGTGTGTTTGGGGTATTGGCAACAGGTGCCTTGTTCTGCAAGTTGTTTTTAACTGGTCTTTGTAAATACGCAAGTAGGTTGAAGCAGATAAAGTAAGAAGGATTTTAACTAAAAAATAATAATAATAACACACATTGGGAAAATGAAAAGGCAGTTAGGACTTAATTAGAATTATTAGCCGTGGTATGTCACTGCTGTTACTATTACAGTGAAATGAATTTTCTAAAATCCTTAGGTATTAAAGCAAACGTATGTGCGTAATCCGGCACAGTCTGCACACCTGTTCTGTGGTGGTTGTTTTTGTTTTGTTGTTGAAACAACTGTGGATTTTGGAAGAGCGGGCACAGGAGAACGCATTGCCTGTTGCATTTTGTTAGTCGGTTATTTGTTTGATGGGATCAAGACCAGGGTAGGGTCCAAAGAAAGTGCCCGTTTTGAATCTCAGAACCCTAGAGGAAGGAGCCTTTTCAAACTGAACAGAAGAACAGGCCCTCCAGGGGCCTTGGGGGGGCAAGGGGTGACTTCAAAGGTGGGGGTACATGGGCAGGACTGCCAGGCACTGGCTCTGGACCCCATCCACCACCACAGCAAAAGGCAAAAGGCCTTCCCTCCCTTCCCCAGCTTTCCCTCCTCCTCCTCCTCCCCTCCCCCCTTCTCTCCCTCCTCTTTCTGTCCTTCCTCACCTTCCCTCTCCCCTCTCCCCCCTCTTCCTCCCCTCCTCCTCTTTTCCCTCCTCCTCTCCCTCCCCTCCCTACCTTCCTGCTCTCCTCCCCTCCTCCCTTCACCTCCTCCTCTTTCACTTTATCTCCTTCCCCTCCTCCCCTATCTCCTCCCCCCCCTTCCCTTTACAGTCCCCCTCCTCTTGTTCTCTTCTTCCTGCTTGGTCTTTTCGTACTATATTATCGTAATAAAAATTTCAACAGCTAGAGCTCACACACATGAAAACACCTTCAAAACTACTGTCCTGGGAAAAACTAGGAACATGGCACAGCCAGAGATCGACACGATTCCCTTTGAAGGGAGGCAACCAGTCACAACAGCCATGATGAACGTTCTAGCCACAGGACAAGCTAGCACTCACCGTCTGGGCTGCCGATGTCCTTTAAAGCTTGAAGGAGGAGGGTGGGGTCTGGAAATGGTCCCAGGCTCATCCCTGCTGTCAGCAAGGCAAGCTATGAGGTAGAGGAGCCCTGGATGGAGGAGAACATGTCTGGGGGCCCAGCTTCCTCTAGAACCACCCCTCACCGCCCGTCGCTGGAACCCAGAACCACGCGTGGTGCCCCCTCAGGTGTGCCCGTCCCGGGTTGTTTGTTGAGCAGGTGCCGCCTCAGACACAGTCAGAATTCCTGAGGAAATTGCGGCAAATTCAGTTCCTCAGAAGGAATAAAGGAAAGACCATTTCTGCTGGTGGCGCTGGACTGGAGTCACGGGCTTGGTTCACAAACGACTTCACTCGGTTGTCAGGACACTTAAATACAGGTCTTTGCAGATTTTCCTTCAACAGCTTTTGAACCCAGATGCGTGCATCTGACCCAACATGACTGTGATGTAATGAAATCGTGATGAAACGTATCTTTACAAACTTAATATGAGCAGAGACATGGATGTCACCAATGAGTATTCTTGAGGTAGATAAAGGGGGTTAAGGTTACAGACGGCCAATCCGTCTGGAATCCCAGTTGGGGGTCCTTCCCAGGTGGGTCACTTCCTTGTGTCTCACTCTCATCTCCAAAATGGGCAAGAGGTAGGAATAACACCCGTTCCCAAGGCGTCCCATTCATGCATCCAGTCATTTATTCAACAGCATTTATTACTTCTTTTTTTTTTTTAAATATTTATTTTGAGAGAGAGAGAGGGAGCATGCAAAAGTGTGGGAGAGACAGACAGAGAGGGAGAGAGGGAATCCCAAGCAGGCCCTGAGCTGTCAGAGCAGAGCCCATCGTGGGGCTTGAACCCATGAACCCATGAGATCATGACCTGAGCCAAAACCAAGAGCCAGACACTTAACTGACTGAGCCACCAGTTATCCTTATCACTTGCTTCTGCCTCCTATGCTTACTCAGTTCTAAGCACTTTGCTTGCACTGTGTTATCTAATGATACACATGAAAGTACTTTACATGAATCCAGGGTACGTACAAATAAGCAGTGGCTTGTTAATAGTATTTTTTTTAATATTTAGTTACTGTCTATCTTCACTTATTCCTGACGCATTGGCAAACAAAATAACTTTGATAAAACATGGAGGAGATGTAACCTTCTTTTACGCAGAATTGTACCTTAAAAACACCAGATAAAGGGCTATCCATTTTAGTTTTCAATATTTTCTGACCATCTTGAGAAAGCCAAGCATGTGGGATACCAGACTTTCTTGTAAAAAAGTTTAAACTAGTGTTTAACCTACATGCCAATTTTTCCAGATAAAGTCAAATCATCTGTTAGGTTTTGATGGAGTTGATGAACATCTGGTCAACTGTAGGAGTGAAGATTAAAGTCCTACGGGACTTTAATTTGTAAGTCCAAATTAAAAAAAAATAAAAAAAAAAACATTTGTCTTAACTGCACACTTGGGGACTAAGTGTGAAAGCACCTTGTGACGGAACCGTGGGACTGGGCTCTGAACAGTTAGACCAAGAGGAAAAGTATGGACTCCAAAAAAGAATGCCATGTGTTCACTGCTTCCATACATGATACCAAAATCCAAGAAGACTGAATTAAGATCTTTCCTTGGAACCAGACGCAATATGTGGTGTATTTCCATAGATGTGGACTTATTTCCAGGGTCTCCAACTGAGACTGAGGGAGGGATATCTTTGAGTAAGGGGGAGGTAGGGGTTGACCTACTCAGAACTTACTGCACAAAGGCCTTTGCTGTGGCGACTCTTGGAACCATGAGCACGCCCGCCTCCAATGGTCACTCCAAGGAGAGATGACTCAGGTGTTTCTTTGGAATCCGGGCGCTCCTAAGCATTGCTCTATGGCTTTGTACCATCCAGTCAACTCTGCTGAACTCAGCGCCTTCACAAGCAAAATGGACGGAGGTCACTACCCTTCCGGATGTGCTGAGCATTAAGTCAGATGATGTGGAATCCCACCTCAGTGCTCAGGGTGCTTCCTGTCTTTTCCCTGCCTTCTCCAGCACCCAGCCAGTCTGCTTGTCCGTAGCTCTACCCTGAACATTCTCCTCAAGCAACTTAATGCTATTTTCTATCATTCAATGCCTGGAGTTTTATTCAAAAGGAACCTTGAGGATTATTTTGGGTGGTTAGAGAGACTAATAAAATGCTTGGCAGGTGGTTGAATGTTGTGGTGAGCTAATGTCTCAAAAGTCTTTCGGGGAGGGGGGATGAAAATGATTCCCAGGAATATTCATAATGTTTAAAATAGGCACTGGTAGTAATTGGGCATATGCAGAATTTTATCCGATTATACAATTTGATTACAAATTCTGACATCACAATTATAAAAAGAACTTGACGTTATTAAAAATGGGATTTTTTTCTCAAATATCTATCATCTCCTTCTTTTAAATTTCTTGACAATAAAATTCAGGTAATGAGAATGCTCTTATAAAAAAATACTCTTGGGACTATGAGGCAGTAAAACTTTATTCAAACTCATTACAAAGCTTTAAAATAAAAGGCATTCTACTTCAACATTTATTGAGTAGACTTTTTTGGTGTGTGTGTGTGTGTGTGTGTGTGTGTGTGCAGAGTGGGGAATGCCACGGTCTCTTTAGGCACACAAAACACAGTTTCCCCTTTTATACTAAAAAAGCCAAGACAAAAGATGGCGGGCGTGTTGTGTTTAGCACTGAGATAAGTCTCAGGGGTCTAGAGGAAGCTCAGAGACGGTCTAGGGCAGCCACTCACTTTCTCCTTGAAGAGTAAAAGACATGAAGCCCTGCGAGGGGGCGGCTGATCCCCGTGTCTCAGCAGGGCACATGGAGAGCAAGGGAGGACACTCCAGCAGTGACTTGACTCTCCATCCGGAAGCTCACCGCTAGCCTGCATACCACCTACGACAGCCGGCTCTGGACCCCAGAGCACAGAACCAGCTATGTGCCCACATTTGATCGGAGAGTAGTCTACACACAGGGCTGTGGGGCGGGGGCGGTCATAGAAATAAAAGGACATGCTTTCTGTTTCTCCTGGCACGTCGCTCTGTCCTGAGATCTGCTCCTCTTAGGCCATGTGGCCTGGTGGCATCCAGAAAGGCGGTTCCTCTGAGGGGTCTTCTCATCATGGGGGCTTGTCACCATCCTGCACACGCCTGAGCCCACCTGGCCCGTTGTCCCCGGTGGCCAATATTTTGTCCATCTTCCCCCTGCGGGGACCCTGCTTGCCTTCTCTCTGCTCGGGCGGCAGTGCGGGCACGCGAGGGGCTCTCCACAAGGGATCGGCGTCTTTGTCAATGGTTTAAGGGGAGATCGGTGCCCAGACGGTGCCACAATACAAGGCTCTTTCACGGGAGAAAATACTGTCTCCAAATGTGACAGTGACTGCACCTTAGGGTACCATCGGTTTTAGAATTTTGGATACTGTGGTTATCGACACCTTGGAGCCCACTTGGAACTCTCGAGTTAGACACCGAGGCTTCCACGCGAACACTGCTTCTCGCCAGCCCCACAGCTGGGCTGCCGCCCATTCCAAGGTCATGGCCTGTGGCAGCAGGACCTCCCCTTCCTGTGAATGAGGTGAGTTCAAAGCCCCGATCTGCAGCACTGGTTTCCTAAATGCTCCCTCCATGCTTCCCTTAGATGCTGCGAGGATCTGCCTCAGTCATTGTCCTCCCACCCAATCACGTTTCTCACCACGTAACCACATTCGGCGTCTCTTTGCATCGAATCCCCTGAAACCCCGCGCTGTCCGCCAGGGTCAGATCTACACCCCCCAGCGTGTGCCGGCCATCCCGACCGGTGGGCACGTTCGAAGCCTCACTGACTTCTTAATCCCCTCTCTCCAGTGCCTTTCCTTTGTGGATCTCTTATCTCCTATTTCTGATGCAGCACGCCATCTGTCCGTACACAAACGCTCCAAACCTCGTGGGCTTCCGTGACTCCCCGTCTGCCTTCTCCCCCGAACCCTGCATGGTGATCTGTTCTGCTTCTGCTGCTTCTCAGTACAGTCCTTGGGCCGCCCTCCTGGACCACAGGTGCTGCTCCCTGCTTATCTCCCTGACTCAGCTCTCTCTCCGACCTACTCCGTCCTGCACAAATCTAGGCAATGGTATTTTAAAAATTCCTTTAGATGTGCATATGATCGTGTTATACTCACTCAGAGCCAACATCGGCTGGCTTCCTAAGTCACGCCACCCGGCTTCCAGAACCGGGGCGGTCTTCACCATGACCCCCCCCCAACCGCCCCTGGTGCTGTATGCTCCACCCTCCATCCACCTTCTTGGCCCCCGGTGGATGGAGCTGCCAGGGTCTCCACATCTGCCCAAGCCTGCTGCTTCCATAGTCCTGCTCACATGGTGTCCCCAGTGCAGTGTGTGTGACTGAGGCAGTGAGTGCCCACGTCTCTCCCATACTTCATGCACATAGGCCATTGAGACGGGGGAATCCATAATAGAATTCAGGCCATCGTTGATTTTATTTGCTAAATTTACCACCGGTTGGCCACATGCCAGACACTCTGGCTGTATTATCCCTTGTAACACATACAATAACCTTCCAAAATAGACATGATTAGCCCCATCTTGCAGACAAAGAAACTGCAGCTTAGATCGAATATTGAAGACAGAGTCACAGAATCTTTCAAGGCACGTGGAGTAGGTCAAGGAAATCACTTAACAGTAACGAACTCCTATAAAATCAGTAAAGAATAGAAGTGTCAAGGAAAGTTGTAATTTACGTTGAGATGATATTCCTCTGGATAAAGTACCCTTAGATTTTACATCCATAGAGTAGATTTTCTGACTGCTGTAAGCAGACTGGAAGAAGGCATTTACATGGGAAAGAGCGACTGAAGAACCAGCCCAGGGGCCGCTGGAGGGGTCACGGCGCCGAACTGGCACCTGCAGAAGACAGGGCCATGCGCAAACCCCGCACTGTCATTCGACGCTGTGGGCCTGCCCCAGTGTGCCCTTCTCTGTGCTCCCTGCAGACCCGCCCTCCCCATTTCCAGGAGAGGAAGGTGAGGTTGTGCCTAGTCCTCGTGTCCCTGATTGCCGCTCATCTCGAGATCCTAAGCCCTGAGCTCCGGGCAGACCTCTTTCCTTCCCTACCTCTGTGATCTCCACAGCCTGCATTTCCCTCTGCCTCACTGACGATTCCTTCCGGGTCCCAGTCTCCCTCATGTTCCTGAGGTCCTCCCCATGTTCTGTCCTCCCTGTCAACCCAGCGCACCTCCCCTGAACCCAAGCCCTGAGCTAGCAGCTCTCTACGTGTTGGTGATGGCAAGTCACTATGTCTGCTCATACTGTTCACCGGAGCTCCTGGCTCACGATTCCAGATTTCTAGTAGGCATTTCCAAGTGACGCCCCGGGAAGTGTCCTACACCTTGCGGACCCTGGAGCCTGGGGCACATCCTCCTTGTTTCCCAAGAGACACATCTCAGAGATTGGCAAGTGGTATTACTATTTTTAATGTGTATTTATTTATTTTGAGGGAGAGAGAGAGAGACAGAGAATCCCAAGTGGGTTCTGCACTGACTGTGAGACTCAATCTCATAAACCATGAGATCATGACCTCAGCTGAAGTCAAGAGTGGAATGCTTATCTGACTGAGCTACCCAGGTGACCCAATGGTATTATTATTTTTAATTGTCGAAATAGCAGCTAAATTAAACTCGAACTAGAGTTAGTGAATCCAGATGGGACAAATCCAGCCATCCTGTAGCGACCATGTGGATCTAGTCTCCATTAGAACTTGACCTTAATGGAGGCCTTAGGCAATTCTGGACGGCTGAGGCAAAATAATAACTCTTGATGCCGAAAATGTGCACATTTCAGAAGATCCACTGATGGCCGACTAGACCACAGGTACATATACAAGTTATGTGATTTAACACATTTTATTATCACTGACAAACGGGTATTACGTTTTAAAATACATTCAGCACGAGGAATGAGGAAGTCACCTTCGTGACAAAAGGGACACTGAAGTCATACCAGAATAATATTGTGCTCTTGACTTTTCACATGAGGGGTTTTGAGAGGCTAAAAGAAAGGCATCAGAGACGTTTCCCTACAGATGTCCTAAGGTCCACAACGCGGCGTGAGCAGAGCGCCTGGTCTGTGGGCAACTCTCTGTGGTGCCTTGGGGATCACCTCTGTAGATGCGTTCAGTGAATAGCCAGCAAGTGTGAAATCAATGTCGGTGTCATGGATGGGAAGATGATAAAATGAATCTCTACCCTTAAGGCTTTGGGTGAAAATGAATAACCGAATAGAAAACCGGATGGATAACACCTTCAGGCTTGTATAGAAGGCTCGGATTGGGGGTGAGGGAGATTTGAAACCTCACCCCACAGACACCAGGCAGTAGTCCCTGACACTGACTCAGCACACACTGCCTGGCAGACACTGAGCTCTGTGCACTCACTTGCCCACAATGGGCCTGAGCTCTAATGTAGGGACTGAGAGGTCCAGGTCAGAGGTAACACTACTAGCTCAGGGTCATGGGAAGGGAAGTGATGGGGTTCCTGGAAAACCTTAAGTTTTCCTTAAGTTTACCTTAAGATAGCTTAAGTGCAGCCACCAGAGAATAGTCTTGGCCAGTATTCATGACCTTGAGGAGACATTTTTTAATCCTTGGAACTCGGTTCTCTCAGATCTGAAAATGGGAAGAGCATCTCACCATAACCAGTGGGAACTACGTGTGAAGCCGACGTGAAACCCCAGCTCAGCACATTCAGGCCGAACTCATGAAAGGCAGGTTCCCTCCATTTCCCATAATCCTGAACAGATCTTATAATGTGAGGAAGGGAAACAAATCCTGAAGGTCCAATGGAACGTACACGTAGTTGACAGTCGCAAAACACTCTTCATCCTAATTAGACATGATAACGAAAAGACATTGACCACTTTTCATTTAACTTATTTGCAGGTTTTCTTTTTTATAATTCCCACATCTACATTAGGAGGTAGATATTGCCGTCTCTGCAGAAATAAAAATGAATTTGAGAGAATATAAAATGAGAATCGATTCTAGGTCATAGTAACAAGTAACATGTAAATCATGTGGAACCTGTAACATGAGCATCTATACCATCAGGTTTATTCAAAATCTCAGCAGCTCACTCCATTGGATACAGCTCTGTATTTGAATACATTTTCCCGGGGCGCCTGGGTGGCGCAGTCGGTTAAGCGTCCGACTTCAGCCAGGTCGCGATCGCGTGGTCCGTGAGTTCGAGCCCCGCGTCGGGCTCTGGGCTGATGGCTCGGAGCCTGGAGCCTGTTTCCGATTCTGTGTCTCCCTCTCTCTCTCTGCCCCTCCCCCATTCATGCTCTGTCTCTCTCTGTCCCAAAAATAAAAAAAAATTAAAAAAAACGTTGAAAAAAAAATTTTTTTTGAATACATTTTCCCTTAAAGCCCAGAGTAGTATTACAAATGGCTGATGGGCCAGTAGACCCGAATCCCCATCCCCACCTCTGGTTTATCTCTCCTACTTATTTATCCATATCCTATGATCACTTGGTTGGTTTCTTCATTGGTGAACTGCATGTAAAGGGTGGATTTTACTACTGAGGTGACATAGGACACCCTGGCTTACGTATACACCAACATTCAAGGTGCACCCTTCCGTCTTTCAAATGCACGTGAGTGGGAAGATGGGGGAAGCAAGGGGACTGAGTGCAATAATCCCCTGCAGGCTGATGGCTAATCGTTCTGAAAATGAAAAATGCATCACAGAAAACACAGAAGCAATTTGAGTCAAAGCTAGTAAAGCTCAATTTTACAAGTCACGTCTCTATTGGCTGAATATGGTCCATGGTACTTTCTGCCACATTCCTGTGCACTCCGGGACACAGAACACAGCACTCTTGTTGTGACGACCTGGTCCCACAGCTCAGCGGTTCCCTTTCCAGCCTGCACCCTGAAGCAGCCCTGGAAGGTGATATCTAGCAGAACTTTCCACGACGGTGGCAATGGTCTATCTTTGCGCCTTCTAGCACCATAGCCCCTAGCCACATGCGGCTAATCAGGCAAAGGAGGGACTTCTCTTTCTTTCTTTCTTTTGATTGGGGCAAAATATACATAACGTGTAATGTGACATGTTAATCATTTTCAAGTGGACAGTTCCATGGAATCAAGTCTGTTTGTCATAGTTCTTCAGCCATCATCAGGAGCCATTTCCAGAAATGTTTTCATCTTATAAACTGCAAGTCTGTACCCATTACGCAACGAGTCTAGATACCTCATATGAGTGGACCTGTACAATTGATGTTGTCTCGTGACTGGCTTATTTCGCTCAGCACAATGTCCTCAAGCTTCATCCGTGTGCAGCAGGGGTCGGAATCCCTTTCCTTCTTAAGGCGGAATGATATTCCGAGGTGCACATAGGGCACATTAGTTTGTCCTTCAACCTGGTGATGGACACTTGGGGCGCACCCACCTTTGGGCTACGATGAATAATGCTTCCATGGACAGGAGCGCACAGATAACTCTTTGAGACCTCAGGAACTAAATTGTTAATTTCATCTGACTTTCACCAATTTAAATGTAAGTAGCCACAGGCGGCTTGTGGCCACCATATCGGACAGCGGCCTCAGAGGTTAATCTGGATCACGGAGCTCCTCTGAGTTACTAGTCTGGCAACTCTCACGTCACAGGTCTCAGTGAGAAACAGGCAGATGGGGATAGTTTAGCATCTTTATACTAGGTCTGGCCTCCGCTTCATCCAGCTGGTTGCACTTTGAGTTGCTCTGAAATGCTGACACGGGCTGGAAAGTGGGACCGCTGCAGACGTGCGCAGCGTCGCCGTGAGGTGAAACACTTTTGTTTCTATCTGTTCTACCTGAAGAGTCAGAACGCCCCGCCCCTGAGCCTGTCCCCTGTCTCTTGAATGGAATGCCAGCGACGGCTCCGCCATTAGGATCAATATCCCAGCCATTATGTTGGCAAAGAGGCAGCAAATCACATTTACGTGGATTGTCAGCCTCATTATTATAAGCAGATGGCAGTCCATGCACTACAATGCGGGCCCGAAAAGACTGACATTATTTCAAATTAAAATCTATAATGCTAATACACATCTCCGAGTCTTTGTGCCGGGCCTGAGTGCATTAATCTTCTGAATGATTTGCTGATGTGCACGCCGCTCTAGCTGTTTTCACATGAGTGGAGCTAAAAGGAGGCCTTTTAACTGAGAATGGTTAACATTTATTCATACAGATTGATAAAAGCCAACATGCAATTTTCTTTACTAGTAGCTCCCTAATAGGAATTAATGGACATTTTAAAGAGAAATTCCAAGTTCAAGGAACCCAGAAAGAAATACTCCAACCCGGGAGAGGCAATGTCATGCCCCTGTGCCGACCACAACTTCGTCAGATTTTATATTCATTTAACGCGCTGTCACGGGGCTTCTTTTTACCGGAGGTAGAATATGGAAAACGCCACGGAGCGCGACTGTGAGGAGAGCCTCGGTTTAAAAGGGGTTTTTCACCAGCGACTATGGAATTGGGGCTTTCAAACTGGAAAACAAGATGAAGAAAAGTTTTTATGAAAAGACTGGGTACTGCTTTGCAGCTCCTCTATGAAAAGCCACTCTATGTTTTTTCAAAGATGGCATTCTTTTAAACCATAAGCCCATATGAGTTTCCTTTTCTCTTACAAAGTGAGGCATGGATTCTACTCACAAAGCATTTGCAGAAATGAAAGTTTAGCATGGGATGGGATCGTGTTTGTGCATGGTTCGGATTCTCCAGTTGTTTTTTTGGACGTGCTCTAAGATTTATCATAGTTAAAGTATGTGTCGAAACATCATAGTGTTCTGATATGAAAACTATTATTTATTTTCTTGTTTAATATTTAAGGAGGTGACCTAATTGCTACGAAGCATACCCACTTGAACTCATGTATAACCAAAAACAGGAATATTTCCCTAATAGACTGGAAACTATATTTTAAACAAAACAAAAACTTTTTTTTTTAGTACAGAACAGAGTCCTTAAACATAGGAAAATGTGTAAGACATAATTTATTAACTAGGATAATAAAAGGTGGTAGAATTATGGGCTGGAAGTGACATTTGCACTGAAAAGATTCCAATTAATTAGAAAAAAATTTATCTACCAAGACCGGTCAGAACCAAAGATGCAATCCACTGGGTGAGTTTGTACAAAGATGCTCGTAAGATAAGCTTGCTTGTCCGCATTCCTATTAAAGAGGTCAATTATACACCCCATCCAATAAAACCAAATGAGGTAATGTCTTGTTTATCCAATAACCCAAACGTTGGCAAGTCTGTTGCCCAGAGCACAGCTACAAAACCTCACAGAGGGAACCCGGGCCTCAGAGCTGCACGGAGACCGACTTTAACCAAGTCCTTGCACGTAACTCTGCAAAAAGAATCAGTCGTGGAATTTCAGAAAATAAAGAACTTTAGGGATCACTTACTTTGACCCTCTAATTTTACAGATGAGAACACTGGGGCTTGGATGGTCACGTGTGTTATTGGACAGCACACGCTGCACAGGCCTGGGTCGTGCAGGACACCTCCACGCAGCATCCCCCAGGCGTCAAGGGCACCTCTGCGCCTCCCTCCCTGCCTGGGGCTGATGGAATGTCTGTGGATTTGGCAGAACTTCCGGGTGGCCACGTTTCCCTCCCCATGATGTAAAACCCCTCTCGTTGAGGGTGGGCAGCACTGAATAGGACGCTGTGTTCAAATCCCGGCACTTTCACAACAAGCCACAGGCCAGGTGGCTTAAACAACAGGAATGTATTGTCTCACGGTTCTGGAGGCTGGAGGTCCAAGGCCGAAGCATCAGCAGGGCTGGCTCCTTCGGAGGCTGGGAGGGAGAGTCTGGTCCAGGCCACTCCCTGGATTCCAGTGACTGGCTGTAATCTTTGGTGTCGTGTGGCTACTGGAAACATCCCCCACCTCTGCTTTGTGTTCACACGGCTTCTCCTGAGTGTGTGTGTAGGTGCCCAAGCCCTCCCCTCCCCCTTATAGAAGGACACCCATCATGTTGGAGTCTACCTAATGACCTCACCTTAAATTAACTGTATCTGCCAAGACGCTCTTTGCAAATAAGGTCATATTCACAGGTTCTGGGGGTTAAGACTTGGACGTATTTTCTGGGGGAAAACAATGCAGCCCATAGCACCTATGATTTGGGGGGATTCTGCAAGTGTAATTGAAGCCCCCAACCAGTTGAACGTTAGGTATTCAGAGGGCGGATTATCCTGGTATACCTCACCTCCTTGGGTGAGTCCTTTACACAAAAGTCTGCAGGGGAGTCTTTTCAAGCAGCAGGTGTCTCCTTTGGCCTTGAAGAGGAGAGGGCTGACAGCAGGGAAGGCAGGCAGCCTCTGGGGCTGGGAGCTCCATCCTCTAGGACAGGAAATGAGGTCCGCCCCACCCCACCACACCCTGACTGCAGCCCAGGTGACCGTCAGCAGAAGGTCCAGAGTCCTGACCTCCTGACACCGAGATAACCGACGTGCATAGTTCCAGCCGGTTCGTGATAGTTTGCTATGCATCGGTAGTTAACTAATACACACAGCACCCTCTACCTGTACCGCGTTAAGGTCCTCATGTATGAGATTGAAACACGCATTAAATAAACATAAGTTCCACCCCAGCCTACAACCCCAAGCTTTCTCTATTGTAGCAAAGTTCACTATCGGGTAACTCAGGGTTATCAAAAAAAAAAGAGGCAAATTTTGTAATGTTAGGAGTGGAAGGTACGTTAAATATACATTAGACACAGGTCAATGCCATCATGGGTTCATTGAAGAAACACTTGCCTGAAGAAACGTTCAGTTTATTGGAAAATGCAGCTGAATGGAAAACCTCCAGTTCAACAACGCCAGCCGCCAATCAATTACTTCAGCACTATCTTTTAGCTACAGAAGGGACATAGGATCTCACGGATCAAACCGTTAGGGCCTTTTGTGCAAAAGTTAAAACGAATCCCTAAACTGCTGTTGCCTTTTGAGACATCCCTTGCCACCCACCCTGCGTGTGTCCACCACGCAGGGGGTCATTCGTGCGTTCCTTCTTTTCGCCACCACGTGCTCCGTGTCGACTGCCGACTCACTACTTTCCTGGGGACTGGAACCAAAACACACGTTTCCCTCTTTGGGGGAGCTGACATTTGAGCGGCAGTGAAGTTCATATCACAATGGTGATCTTATTGATTTCTCCATATCTACTGTGAATCCTCACGAAGCTCTAAGACATTTTTAGCTTTTGTAATATGCCTACTTGCACACAAAGATGGGCCTTTGTTTCCATCTCCCTTGTTTTCTTCTGAAGGTGCGGGGGGGGGGGGGTGGGCGATGAGTTAACCTCTGACCTTACTCGGTCAGACGTGTGGCACGGAGGGTGAGGAGAGCATCTGGCCCGAGAGCCAGAGCTGGCCAGGCCGCCCGTCGGCCACGTCATGTGGGCTGAGTTTCGGCACCCTTGTTGTAAGTAAACGGACGACAGTGCCCACTTCCCAAGGCCGTTTGGATGCCAGATAAAGTGACGTGTATGAAAAGAATCTGGGTTCTGAGGACTGAGACTTGCGGACCTGGCGCTCAACTCGCACTTGCTTCTAAACTCCTCTAGTGCGTGCCGTGTGTTAATGGCCATCTTTCAAATAAACTCCTGTGTATTAAAAAGCAGAGAAAAAAAAAAGCCACTAATGCCAATACATTTACACTGTATGAAGACAGAAAACAGGTGTCAGAGTGGAAGACACACAGCGGCTTGTCCACTGGAAGTTTCTGTGCTGCGGCCAACTAGTCCATTTCGCCCTATGAGGGTGGATCTCTCTCTCTCTCTCTCTCTCTCTCTCTCTCTCTCTCTCTTTCCTGCTCCACCGTATTATGGACACGATGCTCCTTTTATCACTGTAATGGGTTTGAGCTGCGGAAGCTCGCTGGTCCGGTCGTCCGGAGTACATGCCCTGGAGAGGGTGTCGTGTGTCCCACAGCGGGCCAGAGGACTGGAGCGAGATTCCCAGACACGGGAAAAGGGTCCTACGTGAACCTGGCGCTGGGGACCCAGGGCTTGCAAGGCCTCAGGAGCATCGTAATATGCTGTGACTGATATGTCTCACCTTGAAAACCGCTGCTGACCCATCTGGTGCTGCACTGCCCTTGAGCGGGACTGCGTTCTTCCTGACGCCGGATTTCGTCTTCCCAGCCTGACTTGAACCCTCTTCTGTGACGCTTTTGTCCCCGCTCTGCCACGGAAAGTGCCCTTGTGAGAGGCAGCGGTGACCTTCACATTGTGAAAGGCGGTGGCCGGGTCTCAGTCTGATGTGGTCTGTCCCACGGGCAGCGCGTGCGATGGTCGACCAGAGCTTCCTCTCCAGAAGTCTCTGTGTCACCAGGTCGTGAGACAAAACCCTTCCCAGGTTCCCTCGACCTCACCGGCTGCCCCTGCTCAGAGGGAGAAGTAACTTTTTTGAGACTTTCTTTTAATTTTCCCAACCTCCTGAAGCGCCTGTGCTGCGGACTCCGCCCTCAAACCCCTTCTCCGTCTGGATTATTCCCTGCGATGCTGTCGAGAACCCCAAGGTTCTGCTTCTTGGCCTGGCTTTCCTCTGAGCCTTTCACTTTGGGGAGCATTCTCTGTGGACCAAGCCCTTTGATGCTGATGGCCATGCTCGAGCTAGGCAATGTGTTATCGCCGCCTTATTTTGCAGACAAGGAAATTGAGACACAGGGGAGGAGCGAGCTAGCTGAATTTGGAATCAGGTCCAGGTTCCTGGGTTGGTATTTTTAAATATTATTTTGTGATGTTTATTTCTGAGAAAGAGAAAAAAGACAGGGAGTGAGCAGGGGAGGGGCAGAGAGAGCGGGAGACACAGAATCCGAAGCGGGCTCCGGGTTCCGAGCTGTCAGCACAGAGCCCGACGCGGGGCTCGAACTCCGAGAACCGTGAGATCATGACCTGAGCCGAAGTCGGAAGCTTCACCGCCTGGGCCACCCAGGTGCCCCCTGGGCTGGTATTCTTAACTGCTATTCTAGTCAACTCTAAATGGCCGGTAAACCTCTTAGGAGGCAGAAAGACCCAGGTTTTCAACTGTTTGGTTATGAATTCTCCAGTTTCTTGTACTATCAGGTATATATTGGCTCTGTTCATCCAATAAATAATTATCAACCCCTTCACACGTTTTACATGAGGGCTCACATCTATACCACAATTTGTGGTCTCCAGAATGATTTCAATATGCTTTCTTAGGTGATTTTCCCCAGAAGTCCCTATAAGGTAGCAGGACAAGGATTTTTGTTATCAAGTCGACCTCTTGCATCAGCTTCCTACTTGAGCAAGTCCTTTCCTCCATCTCAGAGTATCCGAGAAGCCCTCTTTGGGTCGCCTAACGGTGCCTTAGCTTGGACGGCCCCCCATCTTGTTCACATCCTGTTCTGCACGCGTCACCCAGACCCTGTGGCAGTGAGCTCTTTGGACGGTCACATTGGAGGTCCTGAGCACATCCTCTCCCGGGTCACTGCCTTTGCCAACTGCTCATGCGACTGGGCATCGGCTCTATCCTGGGAAGACGCAGGGAAACAAAGCAGGAACTCGGGGTGAGAATCTGGGCTCTCTGAATCCCAGTGGGGAGACTTCCAGGCAGTCTGTGACACAGTGTGGTTCCCCGAGCCACACTGATGTCAGATGTTGCTTTGCTCTGCAAGTTAGCGCTTTAAGCCTTGTAACTTGGGTAGCTGCTTTGTTATCCCAGTTTTATTTTTAGAGCCAGAGCAGACACAATCAATTTAATTCCAGTGCTCTGATCATAAACCTCCATGTTAATATTGCCCCTTTAAATCAAGTGTTTATGGGTCCTATAAGCACCACCTGGAAATTTTACCTTAAGGTCCTAAAGTCATTTGGCTACAAATTACTTAATATTTTCTTGCACCTATTTCCGTGGTCTGGATTTGATTATTTCTAATTATCATAAATGCCCCTCTGCATTCCAGACTTGTACTGGTTCAGTCACTCCACCGGCCAGATATTTTATGTTCATGTTCAGAATCAAAGGGGGCAGAGTCCTAAGTCGTGCGTGCTTCCCCAGCCCAGGGGTGAGACTTTGAACAACCCTCCAACCCCTTATTGTGCAGGAGGCAGAGAGACCTTTTTCCAATGCCGGATGATCCGATTCCGCCAGGGATTGTTGTCTTTCCCTCCTAAAAATAACACTCGCTTTGCACAAACAACACTATCGCAGATACCATGAGAGGGGCTCCTTTGCAATTAGCGTAGGTTATGGCTCCTTTTATATATTTGATAATAGTATGAATCCTGACCCCCACCTACAATTCCGTGTGCTCCCTACCTTCAGGGGAGGCCATGGAGAAAATCCTGCTACAATCTGAGGATTGCAAGAGGCTGGTTCAGCTCCAGGCAGCGCATCTGGAGGAGAAGCATTCAGAGTTGATGCGTCAATCCCCAGCCCCCCCAACCTACACCTCCCGTACCCCCAGCCTGCTCTTCCTCCCAGCTCATCCTGCAGACTGAGTGGTCGGAGCGGCTGCTGGTCAGGGCTGTCAAAAGGTGCGGGATGAGGAAGCGGAGTTTCGGACGCAGGCCGCCCCTCTGACTCGGCTCTGACCTTTGCCGCTCCAGACGCCTCTGCTTTCTTCGAGAGTGAGGGGGCCTGACAGAGGCGAGGCCCAGGCGCACATCCTTTCCACTCGGTGTTTGCAAAAACTAGAGACGCTTTCCCTCTGCTCCTAATTCCCTTCAAAAATACTGACGCATTTCCAGGTTTAATTTGACAAACATTTCTGCCCGGGCTCGCCTCCTCTAGGATCAGGGGTGCAAGGCCAACAGGAAGGGCTGTGCGGGCTGAGCCTTCTACATCCGGGCACGTAGCAATGCCTGCTGAGCGCTCAGACCTAAGCTCAGGGGACTTTGGGGACTGGTAAAATAAGGCTGGATTTCTACCATGCCCTTTCCTTCTTTATCTCCCAAATCCAAGCAAATCGTTATCTGACCATGACTAAATGGAAATTGTCCATAATAAGAAACCAGAGGGGAGTGAAGTAAAGTCGTTTAAATATCCAAAGCTTCTAGAAAAGAAGGTGGGGTCAGATGATTTCAAATTCTGATGTAGACCCAGATCCTGCCACTCTTCAGTTTCCTTCAAGAGAAACAGTGGCAAAACCACAAGACGAAATAAAACAACACGCCCTCACACACACACACACACACACACACACACACACACGCACTGTCTTTCTCTCTCTCATGGTATGGAAATAATTGGGACCACACTTTCAATCAATAAATCTTGATTTAATGAAATAAAGACATTCTTATCTTCTCTTTGATCATTAATATCAGAAATATTAGGGGTGCCTAAGTGATTCAGTGGGTTAAACATCTGACTCCTGATTTTGGCTCCGATCACGATCTTACCATTCTTGGATTCCAGTCCCCTGTCCTGCTCTGTGCTGACCGTGCAGAGCCTGCTTGGGATCCTCTGTCCCTCCCCTGCTCACATGCTCTGTCTCTCTCTCTCTCAAAATAGATAAATAAACTTAAAAAAAGAAATAGTAACATTAATTGCATTGTTAATGGTAACCTTGAGATGTCTTGCTATAGCCTCACAAACCTGGAAAAAACAATATTATTTCCTAATGACTTTAGCTGTAACCTTAATGGATCATTCACTTTTTAAAAAATAAGCACACAAACAAAACAAGAAAGGTGTCTGTTTGCAGTATTAAACTGAAATTTTGGGTTCTTGGAGGCAGAGGGGCATCCCCAGCCAGCCCTAACGGGAACTGGGAGAGGTTGGCGGGTCCCAGAGCCGCAGACAGAAAGACAGCGATCACAGGAGGGACAACACAGCCACACACGTGGTGCGGAGAAGTCAGAGAATAAGAAACAAAACTTCTGGGGGGGCGCCTGGGAGGCTCCGTCGGTTAAGCGTCTGACTCTTGATTTCGCCTCGGGTCATGATCTCACGGTTTATGAGTTCGAGGTCAACACAGGGCTCTGTGTTGACAGTATGGAGCCTGCTTGAGATTCTCTGTCCCTCTCTCTCTGTCCCTGCCCCTCCTCAAAAATACGTAAGTAAACTTTAAAAAAATGAAGCAAGAGTTCTAGAACAGAGCATACAACGCTTTCAGGAAATGCAAACATCACTACCACTCTTTCCCTGGCTCATCTGCCTGGAACTCAGTCTCCAGCTGCTCCAGTGAAACACAGATCTTCTCCTACAGCCAACAGGATCTTCTGAGAACAATTCTCAGGCCCTCCAAAGGCACCATATCAAAAGACCAAGGATTCCTCTTGCCTGACCCCTCCTCGCTCAGCAGGCCACCTGCCACCTCATGGAGAGCCTGGGTTTTGGCTCCTCCCAGACCCATAGGAAGCTGTGGGCCTCTCTCTCTCTGCCTCTGTGCTCTGGTGAGCAGATTAAATTCTCTCTGACCCCTCTCAGACATGCCCCCGGTCCTCCACTCGCATAGAGAGGGGCCGTCCCCAACGTGCTTCTTGACCTCCAAAGTCCACCCTAAACCACCCGTCCCCTAATTTTCTCCTGGATATTCTGTCTACAGAGCAAATCTGTTCAAATCCCACATCTGCTTTTAAAACTAGCTCTAAGCGGTTGCCCGCACACCATCCCAGTAACCCACGGCCTCTTTCCTCGTGCGTCTCAATCTCAGCGGCACCGTAGAATCACATGGAAGTTTTTAAAATACGTTGATGCCTAGGCTACACCCAAGACCAGTTAAATTAGAACAAGTGGGAATGAGGTGCCAGGGTTTCCCGCTTCCCGGGTGACCTCAGGGTACAGCCGAGGTTTGGGAAGTTCACCTCGCTTCAGTCTACCTGACAGACAAGTTTGAGAAATGAGCTGAACAGTTGAAAAGTGCGTGTTTCTCAGCATGGGTACCTTTCGGGTGTTGCCTCCCGACCTCCATCCTTTGGAGGAGGTCCATGAACCAGAAACCCATGGATGCTGTTGTTCCATATGCTTATTTACCTGCTTGGTTATATTTGAAAGGATTGTAGATGCTGAAGATTGGGTCGTGCCAACTTGGATGGACGGCACCCTCTCCGTTGTCTGTGACGGTTTCCTTTTCCTATGGTCTTTAGTCCATTATTGTTAATACTGTAACTCGTTACAAGTTAAAACATGATGCAAGTTAAAACATCAGTGAGATACCCACTACACACCTAATATCTAGGGGTGTGTGGGTGGCTCAGTCGGTTAAGCATCCGACTTCAGCTCAGGTCATGATCTCATGGTTTGTGAGTTCGAGCCCCATGTCAGGCTCTATGCTGACGGCTCAGAGCCTGGAGCCTGCTTCGGATTCTGTGTCTCCTTCTCACTCTGCCCCTCCCCAACTTGTGCTCTCTCTATGTCTCTCAAAAAATAAATAAGTGTAAAAATAAAATTAGAAGACAGTTTGGTGACTTCTCACAACACTGAACCTATTCTTAGCATACCATCCAACAATCACACTCCTTGTTACTGACCCAGAGGAGCTGAAAATTCATGTCCACACAAAAACCTGCATATCGTTGTTTATAGCAGATTCATTCATAACTGCCAAAACTTGGAAGCAACCAAGATGTGGTTCAGTTAGATGAGTGGACAAATAAATTGTGGTACATCTAGGCAATAGAATATCATTTAGTCCTAAAAAGAAATCAGCTGTTAAGTCTTGAAAAGGCACGGAAGAACCTTAAATACATATTACTTAGTAAAAGAAGTCAGTGTTGAAAAAAAAAAAGCTATATACTGTGTGATTCCAAGTATACAACATTCTGGAAAAGGCAGAACTGTGGAGATAGTAAAACTATCCCCTTTAAGTTTCTCATCATTAATTATGCTATATTAGCTACAGGGTGGTGGGTTTTTTTGTTTTGTTTTGTTTTGGTTTGGTTTGGTTTGGTTTGGTTTGGTTTGGTTTGGTTTTGGTAGACATTCTGTATCATGTTGAGAAAATTACCATCTAACCCTAGTTTACTGAGAGTTTTTATTATAAATGAGTTTAGGGGTGTGTCAAATACTTTTTCTGCATCTATTGATATGTTCATATTGTTTTTCTTCTTTAGTCTGTTGATGTGATGGATTACACAAAATGATTTTTTAATGTTGAATTAGTCTTGCATACCTGGGATAAGTCCCACTTGGTCATGATGCATAATTCTTTATATACGTTGTTACCTCAATTTATACATTGTTAATTCAATTTTCCAATATTTGAGAATTTTTGCATCCATGTTAGGGAGAGATATAATGTATTTGTTTTCCTTGTAATGCATTTGGTGTTGGTGTTACGGTAAACCTAGCCTCAGGCAATAAGTTAGGAATTATTCTCTCTGATTCTATCTTCTGAAAGATATTGTAGAAACTTGGCATAATTTATTCCTTAAATGTTTGATAGAATTCACAAGTCACTTATTGAATTATCTGGGTTCGGTGCTGGCTCTTTAGGAAGGTTATTTACTATTGATTCAATTTATTTAATAAACATAGTCCTGCCCAGATTGTCTATTTCTTTTGGTGTAAGTTTTGGCAAATTGTATCTTTCAGGGAATTGGTTCATTTCATCTGAAGTATGAAATTTGTGAGCACAGAGCTGTTCTTGGTATTCTTTTATTAGTCTTTCCGTAGGATCTGTACTGATGTCCCTTCTTTCATTTCTTACGTTAGTAATTTGTGTCTTCTCCCTCTTCCTCTCTCTCTTTTTTTCTTAGTTAGCCTGGACTAAAGACTTACTGATTTTATTGTCCTTTTCAAATATTAAGCTTCTGGTTTAGTTGACTATCTCAATTGATTTCCCATTTTCAATTTTATTGATTTATGCTATAATTATTATCACCTCTTTAGATTTCATTTGTTCTTTTTAATCTAGTTTCCTAAGATCAAAACATAGATTATTGATTTTAGATCTTTCTTCTTTTCTAGTATGTGCGCTGCATGTTATGCATTTCCCTATAGTCACTGCTTTCATTGCATGCCACAAATGTTGATAAGTTGTATTTTCATTTTTATTTAGTTCAAAAACTTTTAAAGTTTTTCTTAATTGTTTTTTTTTTATTTGTTTAAAATTTTTTTTTTTAACGTTTATTTATTTTTGAGACAGAGAGAGACAGAGCATGAACGGGGGAGGGGCAGAGAGAGAGGGAGACACAGAATCGGAAACAGGCTCCAGGCTCTGAGCCATCAGCCCAGAGCCTGACACGGGGCTCGAACTCACGGACCGCGAGATCGTGACCTGGCTGAAGTCGGAGGCTTAACCGACTGCGCCACCCAGGCGCCCCTGGAACCACTGATTATTTACTGATGTCAGTTAGTTTTATTTATAGTCTACTTTTGAAGACATTTTCATATATATATATATATGTGTGTGTGTGTGTGTATACACATATATATATACATGTATATACACACATACACACACACACACATATAATGAGTTGATAAATTTGAGCACCTACACTACTATTTTCCTCATGTAATATCTGCAAATTTAAATCTAAAAGAAAATTTGATTGAAATATTGAATTTGAACTAAATTAAATACTCCATAACCAAATAGTCCAGATAGTATTTGTACTGTGACATTGCCTATTTATTTATTTTACCCAGATAAGTGAAGATAACCTTGCTAATCACAGTATTAGATTATTTTATTCATTACAAGCATAAACTAGACCTTTGAACTGACTTCAAGTAGCATCACAAACAGCTCACTATCATTTTGTTCCTTTCTAATGGAGCCCTCAGGAGATAGATTTTATACCAAATTATGCTGTCTGGTGCCCTTAGTAAATTCAGATTCTGTTGAACTTAGTTTTACCTGCAGACCTATGATCAGTTACCACTGGGATTTAGTGAAGACTGTGAGATAATGTAGACAGGCAAATTGAATATCTGTTACATGCAATATTGTTGCAACATAGAAAAATCACCGGTTTCTTTTATCGCAGAAATTATTTTAGCCATTTTATACTCCATACATTTATGAATCTGGACACTCTAGGTGGCTTTGTTTGTTTTTAATAACTTAACTCTTACTTTCTCAAAATTTACTGTAAGTAATATATGAACCACTTAATTAAATTATTAAATATTATCAAATATTATCAAGCCTTGTCAAATATTTATATATTTTAACAACCTTGTCAAAGGCAATTTCTTATTTATAAATTCTATTTAGAATATTAGCTATATGTTCACAGTTGAGACATTACACATTAAAATAAATGTTTGCTATATCTGAAATGGTCCTTCAAAGGTGTTCTTTTGGGAATAATATTGTGACATGATCTCTTTAATTAAATTAATTGCCGAGTTTTCCGGTATCTCTGGATTTTCTTTCCGTCCAGTTACAGTTACCCTGCACAATCGTCTACCACCATGCATAAAAACCCTCAACGCTGCTACAGTGCTGTATCGGGTGAAGAAACTTCTTCCTGAAGCCTCTGCTCTTACCCCTTCTTCAGCACAGCTTTCCCAGCTTGCGTAGCTTTCAAGCATTTTGTTGTGTAGGGAATAACTAGCTGGCAAATGTTTTGTGATCTGCTCACTGGACAAACCCGATTCTTAGTGTTTGCTGAGTCTCTGTGATGTACATACTCCCTCCATAGTCAGGTTCAAGCGACCAGTGTGCCAAAATGAAGCAAGATGGGAAGATGGAACACAGTAGAATCTCCTGAGTTGGTTGGGGCCACGTTCTTTTTTTTTTTTCCTTGAAAAAAGACAAAGAAACTATAATCACTTGTCTCTGAGCCTTGTTCATGCTCTTGAGTGAGAAGGATAGCTCATAGCTCTAGGAATTTTCTTTCCATCTTGTAGAATGTTTCATGGCTCAAGAGCTTGCAACGAGCCATTTCTACCCAATACTTGTTAACAATACCTGAGGTGATTGTCAAATACCTTTGAGCTCTTTATATTAAATCTGCACTGCTCTATCACCACACTGTGCTTTAAGATATGTGTGCATTTTCTTTCTCTCCTGAGCATGGTGTTGTAATTCTTCTTGACATAACTGATTTCAACAGGACGAAACATTTGGGAGACCATGTTCAGGAGGCTAAGTCACCTGTACTGTATCAGTTTCCTTCAGAAAGAAAAGCTTAGGGTCAAATGAAATCTCCCAGTACGACTTCCCATTTGAACATTGGCAGTAACTCACTGTCTGGGAAAAGAGAATATAATCTTATATTTTGTGTTTTGATGGTTCAAAAACTGGAGATTCTGAAAAATAAAATAAAATAAAATAAAAATTTTAAATGAAAACTGGAGATGCTGAAGAACTCCAGGGTGGGGCTCTCCATGTTGGGAAGGGACATGGTAGCCCAAGAACTAGGACTGAACAATATCTAAGTTCCATCTTTACTTGGGCCTCTTGGCCTGACTGTGATCTGGAAACGAGTCACCAAGAACTGGAGTCACAGGGACTTGAGCATGGCTCAATTGTGTGCTCATCCAGTGGGACCATATTGGAGAAGGACTTTTCCTCTTTCACCAATAATCATGGAAACGCATGTGGGGCTGTGTTTCAGGGGTCTCAAGGCAGCCATGGATAACATTGCTCAGACACAAGAGGCAAAGTCATAATGACGTGATGGTTCCTCAGTGTTCTCTCTTTGGGTGTGAATGGTTGACTCGCATAGGTTTTGCATAAACCCTCAGAGCTCTTAGAAATTCTGGGAAGCCAGAGGGGAGATAAGGGACTCCTGGCTAGAATAGAAAGGGCTACAGTGATTGGTTAGAAGCAATGTAACCGTCCATGTATTCTATGAAGTAGCTCATGATGATTACATATGACTGTTTCCTACCATTAAGTGGGCAAATACTATGAAGTGCTACTTAGTTAACAACTTGCTGTATGGATTGTGATCTTCCCTACGAATATGTATGCCTCATAACAGCATTTTGTCTCTTCTCTACATCTAATGCTGCAAAAGCCAGGGCACCTCAGATACCAGAGGAGATCAATGCTACAGATGAGCGCCCCGAAAGGAGCCCGGTGATGTGACCACTGCTCATCCTGGACCGTGTTCTTCCTTCTCTTTGGGTTTAGTCAGAAGCTCAGATGTAAGGTCTCCTACACATGGGGATCATTTAGGGCAAAGTATTTGCATAATCTCATAAGAAGAGACCCAAAAGGTGGTTAAGAAATATGGCGGGCTATAGCTGTGATGAATAACTTGGTTACAAAGGGTTCAAACAGTATGCAGACACAAACTAGGAGTGTGAACGAGCTTAGGGGACATGATAGGTGCGGACACTGACCTTCTGAGAGAATGAGGTTTTAAAACGGACTTTGTTTAGGGGCGCCTGGGTGGCTCAGTCGGTTGAGCGTCCGACATCGGCTCAGGTCATGATCTCACAGCTCGTGGGTTCGAGCCCCGCGTTGGACTCTGTGCTGACAGCTCGGAACCTGGAGCCCGCTTCGGATTCTGTGTCTCCCTCTCTCTCTCTGCCCCTCCCCTTCTGGCACTCACTCTGTCTCCCTCTCTCTCAAAAATAAATAAACGGACTTTGTTTTTCTAAAAAAAACGGACTTTGTTTAGGTGCCACCTGGGTGGCTCAGTCACTTAAGTGTCCGACTTCAACTCAGGTCATGATCTCAGAGTTTGTGCGTTCGAGCCCCGTATAGGGCTCTATGCTGAGAGCTCAGAGTCTGGAGCCTGCTTTGGATTCTGTGTCTCCCTTTCTCTCTGTTCCTCCCCCACTCATGCTATGTTTTTGTCTTTCTGAAAAATAAATAACATTAAAAAAGCAAAATAAAGTAAAATAAAACGGACATTGTTTAGACCAGAGTTCTCTTAGGCCAAATGCTGTTTTCTTCATGCAATCTACTGTCTCCTACACTCCCTATCAGTCTTAAACAAGATTAAAAGTCGCTGTTTTTTTTTTGTTGTTGTTGTTGTTGTTTGTTTGTTTTGTTTTTGTTCCAACAAAAATGGCCATCCACATTTTCTTGCCCACGTTGTCCTGGATCTCTGCTGCTAACGGACTCGGTTTTGGGTTAGACGTCACGGCCACACGGGGATTAATATCCCTTGGGGTGGGTTCACTTTGTCATGGTGGGGAGAGTCAGATCCAGACAAAGCGTCAAGAGGAATGAAGACAGAGAAAGAGGCCTTTCATATATGCGATAACAGGACAATTGTGACCCCTGTGGCCACCGCCAGCATCACCACTGCTGGGTGTCTGTCTGCCCTTCCTGGGACACCCTTCCTCAGTGGCTCTGACCCAGCGGCCCCTCCGCCCTGAGTGAATCCCATGGACGGTGCCTCTTCCTCTCCTCTGGCTCCTCCTCCTTCTGTTTCTTTTTACAAATCCCATCTCAGGGAAAAGTGTAGCATGACATTAACACACAAAGAAATACAATCAGGTGAAAATTACCACGGAAATAGGTTTCGGCCTCTCTGCTCCCTTGTCTCTTCCTTACAACGCAGGGCCCAGGCTCTATTTGTTGATATCTGGGTCAAGTAGAATGTCTAACTGTAAGTTTATGTAACTTGCCCCCCCCACCCTAACCATAATGAGGGGCCAGACATCCTCTTGCTTCGAGAGTTAAGTTGTTGTGTTTTTCCAGCATAAGTTCTAAGTGCCTCTTGCGATGGATGAGATTTATGTAACATCATTCCATGTTAAAATTGGTCCCAAGTTTGAATTTCCTATGTTGCTTTGCCACAGGCAGGAAGCCTTGCAGAAATGGCACCTCTATCTGGAGCTGATTTGAGCTCACGGCCCTTCCCCAGAGCACAGATCCCGAGTGCCGGGGACAGCAAGGGGAAGGCTCCCTTTCCTTTCTGTGGCTGCTTGAAACTCCATACTGCTTCTTGCTCCTTCCTGTGACAGTGGTGGCGGTCAAGATGACACAGCCCTTCGAATCCTTGTCAGAGACCAGAGAGTTTGGACCCCGACCTCATGCGAGTTTTCAAAAGCATGTTTTCACTCCAACAGTGACAGCCATGGCGGAAATGTCTTCCGCACCAGCCCCGGTAGCAGTTCATTTTCCACAACCCTCTTCACTGATCTCGGCTTCCCAGGGTGAGCACCAATTAATACGACAGAAAAAAACACGCAGACGCCCTGCTCTAGAAAATGTTCAAATTCTGCTACACATTCTGGTCCCCCTACATGTGAGAACGTTGGGCTGTGAAAAGCCTGGACAAGCTTCAGTCTTTGTCCAAGGACAGATGTGACCAGAAGCTGTTTGGGGAAGGAAGGCCTCCTTCCTGGATCACCCAGTAACAGCAGCACGTGGCCCGTGTTCTTATTTTGTAAGGCACCTTCAGGAAGTAACCAAATGCTTCTCATCATGATTCTGTATCAGGATCGGTGTTTGTGCCACTGCCACACTGACAACAGGTAGGATCCCTCAACAGAGACGAGTCGGTGTCCACGGGAAGAATCGGGAGGTGCAGTTGCCCATCAGAGAATCTGTGGAGTAATCGGTGACTTGTCTCCAAGAGGCAGGGATACTGGCCTGGGATAGGATGGGCAGCATGTCCCCTCCCCACCCAGACCATCCCCCAGGACAAAGTCTGTTTCTCCTTTCACTGCCACAAGAGCCAGGCCAGGGGTGATGGTCCCGTCATCTGTGGTTTTTCACTAGGAGACCTGAGGAAATAACACCACCACCCAAATGGGAATAAGCCACAGCCATTTATTCAGAACTTTCTATAGTAAGGGAGTCAGCCACCATGACTTGCAAAGGCAGGCAGAGGAATGAGAAGGCCTTATAGTTGGAGGAAGAAGAAGAAGAAGAAGAAAGAGGAGGAGGAGGAAGAGGAGGTGAAAGAGGAGGGGAGGGGAGGAGGGGAAGGAGGGGGAGGATTAGAGGAAAGGAAAAGTTGCAGGTGTGTCTGCCTCAGGTGGACGGGCTGGGGATGCTGTAGGCAGCAAGCAGGAAGTGGAAATTCCTTGTGGTCGGTTGGGGTGCACATTTGGCTTCCTCTGGTTGGTCCTGGGTTGGAAGCAGAGGCAAACAATGGAGAATCACTGAACATGGCGGGACTTCACTGGGTCCGTTGCTGCCGGGGCCGTGACTACACAAGCTGTGTGTCAGGATGCTACTTCTATGTAGGGTCTGGCCATGGTCCATACTTTCCATTTGTAGATGAAATCTTCAAATCCATGTGGTTTTCTTCTTAAATTAAACACGTTCTGCTATTTGAAATGAAGAACTTTTTATTGGCCCACATAAGCGGAGGCAGACAAACACTCGATAAGCACTCAGTAGTCAGAGCTGCTATGAGCATAAAGAGACCTTGCAGGCTGGGCAGCACCTCCTGAGGATGTTCGGGACCAGTGGTGTTCTCGTGGGGTTGGTGTGGATTAAAAAGCAAGAAGTCTGGAATCTAGGATGCTGAGACAGAGCAATCTGTAGATGTCCAGCGTGTCCGTAAAAGTGCACAAGACAACAACGGAGAGACGAATGATGTAAGAGGAACAGAAAACTAAGTCATCTAGAATGGTCAAAACCGCCTTTGAGTTAGTGGACACGTTTCTAAGATCCGTGGAGCCGGGGAACCTCGTGGCACGAATCAACAATCTAGGACTGGAGGAAGCTGGAAACATAAGGCCAGGGATATTCTTTTAAAGCGTGAGCAGAACAATGGATTCTAGCGAAAGCCGGTTTTACAGTATTGATGGTGACTGTACATGTCCTCATCTGCTTATAAAAAATGGGATAATTTCACCCAGCTTGCAAGTGACTCTTGTCCTCCCTTCTACCATGCAGCTGCAGTGTCCCTGCTAGTCTGTTCTCACGGCCCATTTTGTGGGAACCACTCGTCGGAATGCGTGGACATCGTTAAACTGCCTACGGCTTCCTGGTTGGGGCCAGCCAGCCGTCACCGCGTACAGCTCCTCCCGTGGTGACACGGGACTCTACACGCCTTCCCTGTGCAGGGCTTTTGGCTCAACCATCAGGGATCTTGTATTTCACTCTGTACTTCTTTATCTTTTGTGCGGAGCTAGGGTTAAGAGTGGATTCCTTTGTTCAATATCAGATAAAAGGTCCAAGGTGAGCATCACACTGGCACGTCCTCTTACAAATATCTGAGCACACTTAATATTACATTTGTAAGTCTTTGACTAAGATGACTAAGAGGAAACTTGCCTACATTATCCTTTATTTCATCGTTTCTTGTATCATTACATCATTATCTATTGAGCGCTCGCTATGTGCTAGGCACTGTCCTAAGTGCTAGGAATTTAGCTGTCAGCTACAGTCCCGGTGTTACACTCCAGCTCCCAGTCACACGTCAGAAAGGAGTAGAGAGCTTTGCTTCCACCTTGAACAGGAGAGGAAGCCAGCTGATCCACTGTCATGAATTTTATGTAGGCCATGTGAGAGAGCTGATGTAGCAAGGCAACCAAGGAACCAAAATCCCAAAGAGAAACAGATGCCTCCGAGGAGAGGCGAGACAGGAGATCTCAGTCGCCCTTTTGTAGAGCGTGGGAGAAAGAGGGGCTCTGTTTCACGTGGATACCAAGAAATTAGGTACAATTGCAAAAAAAGAATCTTCTGACCATCACTGGCTACTGTGTCAGCTCGGAATAGCTGCGAGTCTCGAGAAAGTGTGTGCACTCACTTGGAAGCATTTGCCACAGATCTTTGTCATGGGCTCAGAAGAGAAACTGAGGGCAGGGCAGGAGGGCTGAGGCAGGAGAAACTGAGGATGCAGGAGGTCCCTAGAAGCTCCTGGAGGACAAGTATGGAGACGGACCAAAGGTACAGAGCAGTTGAAAGCCACATTTCTTTTTTTTAATTGTATTTCTAAATTTATTTATTTATTTTGAAAGAGTACACAGGATGGGGAGAGAGAGGATGGGAGAGAGAGGAAGAGAGAGAGAAAATCCCAAGCAGGCTCTGCACCATCAGCACGGAGCCCGATGTGGGGCTCGAACTCATAAACTGTGAGATCATGACCTGAGCCAAAACCAAGAGTCGGACCCTTGATTGATTGAACAACCCAGGTGCCCCCAAAGCCAAATTTCTAAAAATGTTTCTCAGTACCTTCATGGTGTGGAGAGACCATTTCCCCCGAAGCTGTGAGGTGGGGAGAACAATTGTATTACCGTAAGCAGTATGGAGTAAGGATGCACAGATATTCGGAGATTTCATACCCAGTCGGTCACTTAAATCACATCATTCACCTGAAATGATGCAAAAGCCCAGAGGGCTTGCACAGGCCACATGTACGTTCAAGCGAGACTAACACCCAGTTCCGATCTGCGGTCATCATCTTTGCTTCAAGTGACCACACTGCTCCGTAGGATAGGCTTAGGCCTGGCCACTGCCGGGGAACCGAGGTCCCCTCCTCAGTGATCTCCTTGCTGCCCGCAGTGTTGCTGAAGTCATCCAGGGGCCCCGAGGGGGTGATCCTGTCCTTAGTCCTTGACCAGGGCTGTGTTCTCACCTCCTCCCCGCACCCCCTTGCTGGGTGGGAGCTCCCACCCTGGGGTAACGGCAATAGACCGACACCTGGCACTTAACATTGACCGTCATTAGTCATTAGATTAGAGCATTGTTAGACTGTGTTGGTTTACACACTCAGTGTGGGAAGGAAGGCACTGCAGGCCGGCCACAGAGACAGCAAAGCAGCGGGTGCTGGCGGGGTGAGGACCCCCCCATGCACTGTGCTCGGTACGTCTGGATAATTCCATGGGCTGGCAGGGGACTGACAACTCCAGGGGACACAGGAAGAACTCTTGGTCTGCTCAATAAGCATGGTTGTTTGGCCGGAACTTTACCTGCTGGAGTGAGGAAGGAAGGGATTTGTGGTTGAAACAGTCATACCGGCTTTACCGGGGACCAAGGTGGCACCTAGTACCGGCTGTAGTTGTAGGCTCCCATCGCAGGCTCCCAAGGCTTCAGGAGTAACGAGCCACCACAGGAATGTTGACTCAAGAACAGCTCTCCTGTCTGCCATCTTGTTCTGCTGGAAGCGATTCTCCTTTCTTCCCTTTGACAATTCCGGATTATGCCTTGGGAAGTGCTTCTTCCAAAATCTGCAACCCTTCAAGTTCTGATGATACTCTCTTCCTCAGGTCATGGGACCATGATTTGCCCACCATGCCCAGTGACTTTAGGGGCCCGCACCCTTCTTGAGGTGGTCACCACCATCATCAGCCCAGATGATGGTAAAAGTCCTCAGATAATTTCAGGGCGTCCACACCTACCCTTCTGATAAAGCCAAATCCAAGACTGAATGAAAATTTTCTGGCCCATCTCTCACCGGAGAAGAGACATAATAAATATTTAAGTAAAACATGTCATTCCATTCTATATGATTCCCACTCACTAATGAAAAAACAGAGCCAGGGCACCTGGGGGGGTTGAAGGTCAGTTGAGCGTCCGACTCTGGATTTCGGCTCAGTTCATGATCTCATGGTTTGTGAGTTCAAGCCCCGTGTTCTGCTCCGGGCTGGCAGCGTGGAACCTGCTTGGGATTCTCTCTCTTCCTCTTTCTGCCCCTCGCCCACATGAGCTTTCTCTCTCTCTCTCTGAAAACAAATAAAATAACATTAAAAAAAAAAGAAAAAAAAAAGGAAAAAAACAGGGCCATAAAAGTAGGCGGGTGGGATATATATGACCTTCCTGCTGTTAAAAGTTAAAGTCACTCTAAGGTTTCCTATTTTTCTAGTTGCTGCACACATCGGTCAATAATCACAACTTGCAAATGTAAAACACGTACAATATCACAGTCACTTAATCTATCCCCTCTCGTTGCAGTGAGCACACCACAAGAAAACCTTAGCTGAAAGCGTTTTGTGTGTTGAGGAGTTTCTGGGTTAGCGGGTGGGAGTGGCGTTTTCTGCAGACTTTGTCTGCTGGCGTCACCCGGAGTCACATGGCTGGTGGCCCGAGACTAGGTGTTCCTCGGTGGCCTCACTCACCTGTCAAGGGTTGGTGTTGGCTGTTGATGGGCCACGTGTCTCCCGAAGAAAAGCCCGGGTCCTCCTTACCTGGCGGTTGGTTTCAAAGCCAGAAGCTTCATGGTCTCTTGCTACCCATGCCTGGCAGGTAGGTAACTTCTCTCCAAGTCTGATGTCCCGACAGATCCCACGGCTTTACGGGAGCAGCCGAAATGTGGATGATCTTTGGGTTACCGCCTTTAATTTCAGGGAAACAAAGTTTAACAAGCGGCGGAAGTCGTGACTCCATCCAAACGGTACAGTACAGGCTCTGACATTATTTCTTTGGATGTCCATGGCTCATTTCAAACTCAACAGATTTTTTTTTTTAAATTAAATGTTGATCTCTTCAAATATTTAACATAACATCTTAATAAATAAAAGATTACAGTCCTTATTCCACAAAGGGACCTATCACTGCTTTCTAGCTGGTTATGCCTTTATTTTTGTACTGCGCATCTGGCAAGTGTCTGTCTGAGTGCTTTAGAAGCCAGACCAAAGTCAAATTTAAATTGACAGAAGCCTGGAATCTCTGAGTCAGGCTTCCCTTTCAGCAAAAGGGGGCAGGGCAGCGTAGCTTTTAAAGTGTGGATTTTGAGCCTGACAAAACGTAAGCTTTCATGCCTGAGATTCATTAATCGTGTGATCTTGAAACCATTAAATGACCTTTACTAGCTCCTCCTTGAAATGGGCATGGTGATGTTTGTGCACGTGATTGTCGGGGGTTTTGAGTATGAACTAGCCCACGACGTCAGGGTTGGTGCGTCGGGCACCAGGAGAGTTCACGTAGACCCGCACTGAGTGCCCTGGACCCGGGGAACTCTGCCGTCAGGGGCTTGTTTTCCCAACTGAGCCTCTTAAGTCCCTCGGAATTCTCCTGGATTTTGCTTTAATCTCAGGAACTCACGTGGCCCTGGAAGCAGATTTTGCTCCAGAGTTTGCTCCAGGAGGCTGGCTGAACTGGGATAACGCCTGTTCCCCCTCTCCCCATGCTGGCGGTGGAGTGGTGGCCCCAGGAGCTGGGCACACACACCGCGGAAGGCACAGGTGGGCACGTCCAGGCCAGGGGTGGGGGCGCAGTGGGCCCCGTTCCCCACGGCAGCTGCTCACCAGCAATCCTGAATCACTCTGTGGTTTTCTTTGCAAGGAAAGACCCCATAATGCCTCTTACACGGCTTTCCACCTGAATTAAGGGGTAAATAAAACTCCTAAAACACTTTCCCACGATGACATTATCAGCTAACAATTTTTACTGTGTCTGCAAAAGCAAAACCCCTCAACTTTTATGTTTCACATATGTTCTGTTTACTGTGTGTTGTTTGCTCGTTTAGCTCATGGCACGGCCTGGGATCACCAACACTAGGAACCGGGGAACATTAGGGGCCTTCCTAGCCTTGTCTCTCTCCTTCTTGCGTGTTTTGAGGGAAGGGCATCATCTCTCTTTCCCCTGTGGGTGTCACTGAGGTAGAACGGACCCTCGGCGCCCTGAAAGTTCCGGAGGACAGCACAGTGACGCGACCGACCTGCTCTGAGCCGTGGGGACGACGGTGAGTTTCCTTAACACCCACCACCTGACACAGATACAGAGAAAAAGAATAGATGTTTTATTATGTCTTCTTTTCTCTGGTGATGAGAACTCTTAGGATCTACCCCCTTAGCAACTTCCACACGAGTCATCGTGAACGATGGTCGTCGCGACGTCCACGGCATCCCGACACCCCCGGGGACTTACCGACACCTTGTGAGTTTGTACCATTTGAAGGAGATCATTTTATGTGTCTTCCGGGGAAAATGCCTGCTTTCGCCCCCAAGAACTAACAGGTGTCAACGATTTGAACTTCACCATGGAACTGTGTTGAAAAGAGAGAATGTTATGGTGTTTCTCCAAACGATAATGCAGCCGAAACAATTCAATGAAATGCTGTGTGTAGAACCACAGACCGTCAGGAAAAGTGGTGGTGCTCAGACATAGCTCTCTCTCCTCACCCCTCCACTGTGAGTGGAAATGCCCTGCCCTCTGACCTTCAAATTTAACTCAACACTGCTGCTTTTATTAAAAGGGGCCCCTTCCCTGGGCTTTGCCTCTCCGATGACCTCACTCCAGCGGCATCCAGCTCTGTCCCTGCCCACGAGGCTAGCATGCACCCCTCTTCCAGACGTACCCTCATACACAAAACCCCAGGATTCATTCCTGAGTGACCCAGGTCTACTTCTCGGCCCTGTACGGGATTCCTTCCTGGGTCCAGCCCTGGGCGGATTTTGCAGCCAAGGTGTGTGCCCGCGAGCCAGGCCTGTGGGCACGTGGCCGGGATGACCCCGCCTGTGTGCAGGGAGTCCTTCCTGGGCCTGCTGTCACTGCAGTGGGAAGGGACGAGCCACAGCCCAGGCTGGGGTCCCCACCTCTGCTCGCCCTTTTTCTGCGTCAGCTTTGAAACCGGGCGGTGTTGGTCCTTGTGAGGATGTGACTGGAAAGACTGCAAGATACAGCACATAATTAAAAATAACCTGTTGGCTGGATTGACTAACTGATAAATATTTATCTAGGTGCTGCGTGGGTGGGCTCTCTCCCGAGTGCCTCCCCCAGGCCCTGCTGGCTGAAGCTTGGCGGTCCCCCCACGCCTCTGCCCCAGGCCTCACGGCCCCTCAGTCCTGTGCTCCCAAACACACAGGGGACCGGCCCGCCCGCACACACGGGCTACCTCCTCTCACCCGGAAAACTTCCCAGCGGTCAGTCCTTCTCTGTCCCTGCACCACAGCAAGAGTCCCATCACGCCTTTTCCATCCCCTAAAGTTCTCCCTGGTTTCGCATCACTTTTTTTTTTTCCCTTTTAACAGTTTAATGCATGTTTACGATTATTTTAGGTTTGAAGAAAAGTTGCCAAGATAACAGTTTCCATATGCTCTGCCCACCGCTGCCCCATCACGAACCTCTCACGTTAGTGTGAGGCCTTGGGCACAACTCAAGGCTCTGATACGTTATTGTTATTTTCATCGAATAAACGGTGTGCTTCATCCAGATTTCCTCGGGTTTTACCTGACGTCGCCGTTGTGTCCCAGGGTGCCACCCAAGACACCACAGGGCACGTAGGCATCCTGTCTCCTCGGTGGCCCTTGGCTGCGATTGTCACACTCTCCGTGCTTTGGGTGCTCCTGACGGTCCTGAGGGGAAATGGTCAGGGGTTTTGTGGAACGTCCTCTCCACTGGGAGATGTTTTTCTCCTGACTAGGCCAGGGTTGTGGGCTCCCCCCCACAGAGGTGAAGTGTCTTCCTCGTCAGGTCACGTCCAGAGGCAGTGCTGTCGGTGGAAGCGGTCACCACTGGTGTTGGCTGTGATGGCCGGGCTGAGGTCCTGTCTCCGCGGCTCCTGTAACGTGCGACTCTCTTCCCCTTCCAAAGCCGTGCTCTTTGGACACGAGTCATGAAGGACAGCCCGCACGTACATATGGGGACTCATCTCTACCTCCTGAGAGCGGAGTATCTGCACAAATTATTGGGAAGTCTCCTATATTAAGATTAGTTGACAAAACAAAAACAACTAAAAAGACAAACAAACCCAAAACAAAGGCTCCTCTTGTAGGAAATGAAGCCACAGACGCTTCAGCCCTGCTCACCTCCCCGATCTCTTTTCCTTCCACACTCCCTGTGCTCACCGCTACTCTGGGCGACACTGGTGTGTCGACGCCCCTCACGGAGCTGGCCCCATCTGAAGACTGCAGCCCAGCTGGAAGTCCCCTCTGTGAATGCTCTCTGGTCACGGTGCAAGGCCCGGGACCGAGGAGGACACCACCCAACACGTTCCAACATATTACACTCTTGATCTTGTATATGCAATTAGAGTGTGATAGGATACACTCTCTATAAAATGTCAAAGCATCGACTTGCCTGAAATTCAGAGAAGACACTATTCTCAGAAGAACATTCTCAAATGCGTCGTACTTGATTCTTTTGAGGGGGGTTGTCATTTCCATTATGTCCAGATCTTGTGTAAATAGATTTTCCCTGCTTCTTTCTTAACGCACGAAACTGAGATATTCACAGGTCAATCGGAAAGCAGTCATCCAAAGATAGTTTGTGTGCTCACATGATCCTAAACTTTGGGGAAATAACTAACCCTAATGCCCATGAATTGGCATTAGATATTGGTCAGTTAACAACGTAATGCAAGTAGTGTATTAATCATATCTGCAGTTTTTATCTCTTACACTTAATTTTATTTATGTATGGAAACATTTAACCAAAGATTAGAAATTGTACATCCTCCACTGCCTGTGATAACCACTTTTAACAAGATTGTATATGTCCTTTTGGGCACATTTTCTCTGCACATTTTTTGCACATATTTGAAGAATAAGAAATGCTGTTCAGAGCAATTTTGTTCTACTTGTAAAGTGCAAGAGACAAGATGGAATTATTAACTGAGAAGCACTTTCCTTTCAGGGAACATGCCTAATGCCAAGCTTTGAGCTGAATATTTGGTGACAAACCCTTTACATTCAAACCTCCAGACAACTGCATTTCCAAATCAGCAATTATTATTATTTTTTAAGACCAGGGAGTGATTAGGGGCGCCTGGGTGGCTCGGTCGGTTAAGCGTCCGACTTTGGCTCAGGTCACGATCTCGCGGTCCGTGAGTTCGAGCCCCGCCTCGGGCTCTGGGCTGACGGCTCAGCGCCTGGAGCCTGTTTCCGATTCTGTGTCTCCCTCTCTCTCTGCCCCTCCCCCGTTCATGCTGTGTCTCTCTCTGTCTCAAAAATAAATAAACGTTAAAAAAAAATTAAAAAGAAAAAAAGACTAGGGAGTGATTAGAAAATTCATTTTAATCTGGCATTTAGTAAAGAGGTTTTTTGTTTTGCCAGCTTGTTTGTCAATTACTAGATGCTTTCCACTTTTGTGCCCAGAAGACACGATGAAGTTGTGAAAGTTAACTCAAAATTTTCATCCGCAAAAGCCTAGAGGGTTACGTTCTCTGTTTGGAAACTTAGAAGAGCCAGTGGTCCATGTTTACAAGTCACGCTCTACATTAGAGCAAAGAAAATGTTCAGGTCCAATTTTGCTCTACCTTACTGATGTGGACAGATCTAAAATCTGTATGATGCTATGGAAATGCATTCGATTCCTTTTAGGAAGTCAGCTTCACCAACATAGTCATTGGTTTCTGTTATAAATATGGTAAAAGTACATCATTTTATTTACCCAATAAAATGGTGGAAAGCGGTAGATGAGTTTTCTAGATGATCATCTGCACCTGATGTGGGAGGCGCTGACGGGGTGCCCTCCCTGCCCCTCCCTGGCCTCACATGAGCTACAGAAGTATACACCGATCAAAGCTCCCTCGTGAGTCATAAACAGGGCTGGGGACAAAGATTTTCTTGCACAGATGAAATGAGCGTGGAACGAAGTGAAAAGTTCAAACATGATGGATGGGCCATCCCCACTGAAGGTCACATTGTCACCAGCAAACCTACAAAGACCACCGAGAATCGGCCACTTAAAATGTATTAGCCAAAGTGGTGACAAATAACACTTTCTCTCTGAGCCCTGTTCTCCAGCTTCTAGAGAGGCTGGAGGTGTCTAATGAGTCAAGGTGACACTGAGTGGTTGCCATTGGCTTCTAGGCTGGGCGTGGTGATGATGGTCACTTGCCAAGAGTTGTGTGAACTTTAGGTGGGAAGCTCCCCACAGCGTGCCGTTGTCACTCACGGTTGTTGGTGTGGTGTCATCGCATCTCCAGGAAAACTAAAATGAGTTAACAGCGTCAGACCCCAGGATGATGAAGCTAAAAATGATAACCGCAAAGGGGGTGAATCTGGTCAATTGGAGCTTTGGAAGTCAAGAAAGGTCATTCAGGAGCAAACGTGGATTTGGTTTTGGACGTACTTATTATTTTTCTTGGTAACATACAAAACTGCTCAGACCCCCTTATCATTGCCGACTTCGCCCCCTGATGGTATGCGGGAGCTGCAGAATTAGGGCAGGTCTTTGGGACTGAAGGAAGTGAGGGCCTCTCCTAGAAAGGATGTTTTGCCAGGGCACCTGGGTGGCTCGGCACCCAGCTTTGTCTGTCGAAAGTCAGTTAAGTGTCTGACTCTCTATTTCAGCTCAGGTTATGATCTGGTTGTTTGTGAATTCGAGCCCCATGTTGGGCTCTGGGCTGATGGTGCAGAAATGTTTGGGACTCTGTCTCTCCTTCTCTCTCTCTTTCACTCTCTCTGTCTCTCTCTCTCTCTCTCTCTCAAAATAAATAAACTTTAAAAACAAGAAAAGGTGTTTCACCCTGCCAATCCCCAACACACGACTGCTGGGACCCAGGGTCTCCATTGCAGAGTGAATGGTAAAACATGTTGAGGTTGGAAGAGGCTGGGATCTTCCAGACACAGTTTCTAATTATATATGAATGGGCATTAAAAAAAATTCAAAAAAGTGTGGGTTAGTGAAAGGATGCTACTATTTACCTACTGATGGGACAGTGAGCACAGGCAGCTCGAAGTAAGAGTGAGCGCATCCATATCACAATGACCCCTTCCTGACAGGGTGGTTCTCATCTGTTCTGATGTGCTATGGCCATGAAACCTGCCCACATGCACACAACCAGTGAAGGATTTGATGTATAGACTGTTCACATGAAGGAAACCTCGTCAGGCATGCTTTCAACTCTACTTTAAGTTGGTTTTAATCATCAAGGTCAATTGTTTTACTTAATGTCATCCCTTCTCATGTAGCTGCTGCTCTGTGAAGTGAGGACATACCCACAGTGTTCTGGGAAGTCGGACACTCAGAACAAGAAGAAGGCAGAGGTAGGGGCACCGAGGTGGCTCAGCTGGTTGAGCGTCCGACTTTGGCTCAAGTCATGATTTCGCAGTTCGTGAGTTTGAACCCTGCGTCGGGCTCTGTGCAGACACCTCGGAGCCTAGAGCCTGCTTCAGATTCTGTGTCTCCCTCTCTCTCTGCCCCTCCCCTGCTTGTGCTCTGTCTCTCTCTTCCTCTCTCAAAATTAAATAACCATTAAAAAAAAAGAAGGCAGAGGTGGACAAGACGGAGGGAGAAGGGGAAGACGCACACTGGAAGAAGAGTCCAGAGAGGGAGGGGAGCCTGTGGTCTCTGAGTCACTGGCGTTTCCTGTTGTACCTGACAGTGGGTAGGGATCCCAGGCATGGGTATGGCATTGAAATTCGAGCAAGGGTGAAATGACAGCAACCTTTCCAGACTCCACTTGTTGCCAGGGATGGTTATGCTGCTCAAGGCTGGAGCAATAGACAAGTCATGACCCGCTTTGGTTCATCAGTTTCGAAGCTTTGTCTGTCGATCTACAGTCACGGTAAGGAGCATGTGGACCATGTGGGCTCATTGATACTACTGTCTGAGTCAACAAGACACGTGAGGAAAACAGAATTTCAGCATTTAAAGTTCTTATCACTAACAGGGACAACTTTTCACAAGTCCAAAAGACAAGCTGCCTAAAGAATGAGTGCTGTATTTATCTATGGAATATTCTTCAATTATTATGATCCTATAAATAACTCCACCAAGGCGTCTCGAAAATAAAAATTAACGAATATTCAATTCTATTTATTAATACCTATAATTTTTTTCTGTCCGTTTTAACATTTAAATTACACATACTCATTAGCTGTATGATTTTACATATCCTCTAACTTTCTGAAATATTTTGATTAAAGGAAATTAGAAGAATTTGCAAATATATTAGATATGTCATGAAATGCAGTCATAACCCATGAATAGCTTGATTCAAATTCAGAATCAAATGTATTTAAAAATTTTTTTTAATGTTGGTTTTTGAGACAGAGAGAGAGAGAGACAGAGAGTGAATGGGGGAGAGGCAGAGAGAGAGAGGGAGACACAGAATCCAAAGCAGACTCCAAGCTCCAAGCTGGCAGAACAGAGCCTGACGCGGGCCGGAACTCACAAACCATGAGATCATGACCTGAGCTGAAGTCAGGTCCTTAACCAACTGAACCACTCAGGTGCCTCAAAATCCAGAATCTGATTTAAAAGGCAAACGAAGGTAGGTGATGGAGGTGATAAAGGAGAAGAAAGATACCGTGTCTGGCCCACTGTGGAAGGGCCATCTCATTGGCCATCTCACGACCGCATGGGGATGATGGACACAAACGCAGCTTTCAGATATGGTAGAATGGGTTGGCTGGGGTTAGCCCAACGCCTGCTCACAACTTTAGAGAGGTTTATGCCTACAGTATCTATGTACTCTCCCCATCTATTTCCACCTATATACTGATAGTGAAATAGTTGAAAGAGGCATCTACTAATTACGACTTTATTTTATTATAGAAAATAGGCTGAACTCCGATTAGAAAGGAACTCAGGGAGCTGCTGAAGAGTTGCATTGGCCCTAATGTAAAGCAAAAGGAAAACATTCAGTGTGTGTGTCTTGGGCATATGGTCACAACATGGGGACTGGGGAGGCCAAGAGAAGAAAGGATGAAAGGCTGAGAACAATTTCAAATACCAAGAGAAATCCTTTTGGCTAAGAATAATGTACCTTCCGTGTCTTTCAAAAATTTTCTCAACAGATGGGCTGCTGGGCTTTGCTCCCCACAGAAAGTTCAAAACGGTAGGGACGATTTCAATTACTCACTTGGATTTTAAGGAAATGGAGAAAAATGTCGGTGCTAACGTCTTCGGGGTTTAGATCAACTACAGAAGTCAGAGATCAGCCGAGATAAAAAGTCAGCAAACTGCAGGCAGATGGGAGTGTAGCACCGAGTCCCCCCACAAGCCCCCCCCCCCCTCCCCCAACACCTCCCCCCGGTGCCTTGCTTTGTGGTTTCGTGCCCTCCCTCCCCACCGACGGCAGGGCACAGCTTAGAGGGTTTGGGCCTGGATTTCCCTGCGGGCACTGGTGTTGTCCTTGTTTTACTTACTGGAAGGGTAGACATGGAGGGAAGTCGGGATGGGTGTTTGCTATTGAGTCGTAGTGAAGGGACACTAGTCAGTGGTGCCCACGATTTAGAGCTGAGTTGGGAGGTCCCAGACACGCTGTTCCTTTCTTCCCTTGTTGAGTCGTCGCGATCTCAGCCATGGGGCCGAGCCAAAGTCGATGCACTGGGGTGACGGGGACACATTTACTGGGCTCCTAGCACGAGCCCTCTGCCCACTTCTTTGCCTCCTGCTTAGGTCACCCTGACCGTCACGGTCTGCACCCACTGTCAGCAGGTGGGGCTGTCTTTCCAAGAAGGTTACACCCTCCTTCTTCTTTCCCGCTCAGTTTCCAGCACGTTGGAGAAACCAGCATTGCACGTACGGAACACACATCACTGCGCTCCACTGTGGCCACTTCCCTCCCCTGACACCCACTGGCCGCCTTCCAGACTCCCGGGCATCATGTCACCGGGCGCCGGACCATCCCTTCCCAGATACTGGTCCGACAGTGTCCCAGACACGAGGTCCACGGGGTCCCCCTGGCACACTCCCATGTTAGGATGACTTTAAGAGAAGTCTGGGTAGGGGAAAGTAAAGAGAAGGCAAGGGGGGGCGTGGAATCAAGCTCAACGTTTTGGGGAATTCTCTTTAGAATCACTTGCCTTGGGGTCTCCATAGACGGCAGAAGGTCTTGGGCCTCTGGGCCCCTGCCACATCCCTGGGGCTTCTCAGTGGCCCAGGCTGCCAGCTGCTGGGTTTAAAAGCCAAATACAAAAGGCAATAATGCCCACAGTAGGAAGACAGGAGAAAAGGGACGTACAAATGCTTGCTGTTTATCAACAGGTCAATCATCTTCTTTGTTCACTCAGTTCCCGCCTCTCGCTGCAAAGAATGAGGGGGTTCCTGCTGGCTGGGGTCTGTCTTTAATGCATCTTTTTTTTCTTTTTTTTTTTTTTTTTTAAGACTTAGAAAACCATATGACACAGTGCCATTAATTCTGAGTGGTGAAAACTTGGCTGTTTGTTATATCATTCTCTGAATTTTTTTTTCTGGACTTGAAAATTATTCTCTGAATAAAAAAGAAAATGAAGTAATGCACAGGAAAGTGGTTTAAAGATGAAGAGCAGTCTACAAAGGGAAGACCGTGTGGCACAAGATCTCTAAAGGGGGCGTTTGTCCAAATCCAGGTCTGTGAAGAGCCTCTAAGGAGAAATCTTCCAAATCCACTACTTAAAATGAGTTCGGTTCCTTTCCCCGCGTCTCAAATCCAAAGTCAGGAAATTTGAATCTCTAGGTCAAGAGGCTTGAAACCACGGGGAACATAGTAACTTGAAAGACCTGTAATTAAGGTTTTATGCAATTTGGACTCGATTAAGGGTTTTCTAAATCTCTACATCACACACACACACACAAGCACATGCAAATACTATACGTTGTGGGACCAGAAGACTGACCTGAGAAATACAGAACACACAGACCACTGGCAAACGGCGTAAATGGTGTTACATTTACATTTATTTATTTTTGGGACAGAGAGAGACAGAGCACAAGTGGGGGAAGGGCAGAGAGAGAGGGAGACACAGAGTCCAAAGCAGGCTCCAGGCTCCGAGCTGTTGGCACAGAGCTCGACGCGGGGCTCGAACTCACGAATCATGAGATCATGACCTGAGCCCAAGTCGGACGCTTAACTGATGGAGCCACCCAGGCGTCCCTGAATGGTATTAAATTTAGAGCAACGTTGACATAAGCTAAATTTTTCCTATTCAGCTGGACTCACGTCATTACTCAAATTTGAACGTTTCTTATTGTGACAACCTTTATATACCCAGGACGGCTTCCTAGACAGGGTAATAAAAGGCACATCTCGTATCACATGAAAGCCGACCCCTGACCATGTGATCGCACAGCGGCCTGGAGCCCGTGGAGGTGGGACGCAGCCTTGTTCCTCACACTGCTGCTGTGGCTGGCTTACTCTATGCACCCATTGCAGCTGTGACTTAAATCCATGATTGCTGGTGACCCTTCCTCTATTCCAGAAATCACATCGCCTCAACAACGTGCAAAAGCCTCTGCCCTGGGCAGGAAGATCCCCCAGGCTCTGCCATGCCAGGAAGCACAAAATCGTCCGTATGAGCAATCGAGCTCCCATTTGGTTCCATCGTGTTATCAAACGAACCGTAGGCTGTCAGCTAGCAATGAACCTTCCCTTCTGGAGTCTGATGTGTCCAAAAATCCAAAGAAAGACATTCCTTTAATGTCTTCCCCGCATTCTTCCCGGTCTCACCTTCCCGTCTTCAGGGTGTGTGGCCGGTCACCCGATGCTCACCATGCACGCGGCCCAGAGCACGCTAACAGGACTGATGACCCAGGAAGGGGACATTCGTTTGCTTAGAACTCCCTTCCAAAATCATCCAGGAGGAAGCTGCTGTGCAAAGCTCCCCCTCTTCCTTGCTGGGTATCCCTGAACACGGTGTTTAACCTCTCTGTTCTCAGTCTTCTACTGAAAAGTGGACGTTAACAATGCACCTGCCTTACAGGAGAGTCACCAGTATTAAGGAGTGAATTTCCACCTCTCAGCGCCATCATCATGGGCACAGAGCCAACCTTAAACCAATGTGGTTGACATCTGGCCGTGGTTGTGAAAAATCCAAAACAAACTCGCTTTACAAAATAGTACATAAAAGATGACCTTAGCAGTGACAGAAGAAGAAAAAAAAAATAAGGAAGAAGAGGAGGGAGAAGAGGAGGAGGAGGAGGAGGAGGAGGAGGAGGACGAAGGGGAGGAAGGAGACGCTGGGAACAACAGCTTCCTTGGAAATCAGGTTACACGATCTGATCAAAATGAACGTGAGCCCCCGGCGTGGCCCAGCCATACTGTGTGTGCACCCACAGCCCCAAAAGTCCCGTGGGAGTGTGCATGTGCAGCTATGAGTGCTGGGCCCTCCCCAACTGCTCAGACCGCTGTTGACCCAGTGACTTTAATAATCCTAATCCATTTGGGGCGCTTAGGTGGGTCAATCAGTTGAGCATCCAACTCTTGATTTTAGCTCAGAGCATGATCCCAGGGTCATGGGATCGAGCCCCACATCAGGCTCCATGCTGAGTGTGGAGCCTGCTTAAAATTCTCTCCCTCTCCCTCTCTCTCTCTGTCCCTCTCCCCTGCTCGTGATCTCTCTCTCTCTCTCTCTCTCTCTCTCTCTCTCTCTCAAATAAATAATAGAAATCCTAATCCATTTAGTGAACTGTGGGAGGTGACTTCTTACTTCCTAACACAAAAAAATAAATAAACAAACAAACAAGCAAACAACAGTTGAGTAGGTTTTAACGACTCAAATTCAAACTCTTTTGCTCCCTACCAAAAATAGCCAGGGGACACTGGAATGCCGATGGCAAGCTGGTCATGTGTCTGGAAATTCACTTTTCCCTCCAGAAACCTTGAGAAGACGTTTGTGAGCCACACATGTGGAGATGAGTCCTTTATAGAAAGGAAATAGTGTGTAATTTTTCAGAAATAATGTGTGAATGTATGGTGATCGTTGGGCGTTTGCTTAATTTGGTGGAACGAGGACATTAAGGGCCCCAAATCCTACAAATAGATAGTGATCCCCCATATTTTGGGAACTCTGTGAGACTAAATTTTATATGGAGATACAGACAGTCCTGCCCTCCGTCAGCTGCTGACCTCCTCAGGGAGACAGGTGTGCACACAATTACACCTTGGAGAACAGAGTGTCACGATCGAGATAGACACAACTCTCACCACAAGGGACAGGAAAGCGTTCCCCAAGAACACTGAGCATCCCCCAGATAGCAATGCCCTGATAGAACAGTAAATCAACCCCTGCTCTGATTTCCCTCAGAAATTGGATGGGAAAGAAAAAAACAACAACACCTGAACTATTGGTTTCCATTGTCAAAGTCTTTGGAGTTAGAGAGGGAGTCTCTGTAGGACAGACGGGAGCAAAACGTTCTCGGAGTGGGGTTTCTAACATGCCCCAGGTTGGGGCGGCGCTGGGGACCACGCGGGGCTGAGGCCCGGTGTGGACGAGAGTGCACTCAGCAGGGCATCCTTGGACGCTGAGCCCAGCGAGGCCCTCCCTGCCTCAGTGGGCAGAATGAGTGAAGTCGTTTTGCTAATGGAGTGTGGGCTTCGTTGTGGCTGAGCGTATTCATTCAGGTGGGAAAACCATCCTCCTTCTACAGAAACACGCCTGTAGCCGCATTCTTCAGCTTGTGAAGACCATAGAACGCTCTTCAACCTCTATCACGGTGAGCCCGTCGGTGGGCATGGGTGGAACCTGCACAAAGTGACAGATCCAGCCACTGAGGAATGAGTACTCGCCCTGAAGCCGATTCCCAGACGTCTGCAGACGCACGGCGCCCAACAAGGGAGCCATTTCCTGGGGATCCCCACAAATGCTTTAGCTCACACCGGCGGAAGAGCCTGGAATATAGACTTCCAGTCACGTAAATGCCTCGAAAGGAAATCTGTCATTTTTGGTTGGCTTGTTTGTTTGTTTTTGGGCTAAGTGACCAGACCCACCGCAAAATTGAAAGCGTGACGTCATCCCTCTCTGCAGAAAGGTAGCAGGAATAGACTGGCATTCTCCAGAGGCTTCTCTGCAAGCCAGTGCTCTGGGTGAACACGCTGCTGTCCCCTCACTGCTACTGGGGCTTGTTCACCTGCCGACCGCTGTGCTGTTATGAGGGCACTGCTCACACACAGACCTCTGGCATTTCTCAAAATCCGAGGCCAGACAGGTCACACCTTTTAGCGCTGTAGGGGGAGCCTGCGGGCGTGTGACCCCTGAGCCCTGCTCAGAATCACAGCCGGCGCAGTGGCCTCCTCACGGCTCTCTGCGCTGGGCCACCGCGCTCCCCAGTTTGGAAGCCATGTTGATCTGGTGCCGGTCGCCAGTACAGAGAAGCTCATCCAGACATACAGCATCATTTAGAGGATCACGGACGGGCTGCAGGGTCCTGAGCTCTCACATGACAGTGATTCCCCGTTGAGAAAACTCTTTGTCCCCGCAGGGGCAGAAAGAATAAGTGTACAAACCAAGCCACGTCAGACGCCACTGTATTTTTTTCTTTCTGCAGGGGAAAGTGCGTTATTAAATGGAACGATAACTTTTTCTTGAGTGTCTTGAAATCCTAAGCATTAAAAAAAAAACTGGTTGTACTACCACCTAGGATTCTTTATTTTCACACAAGCAAAACACGGAAACCCAGACCCAAACCCAGTTTCTTTCCAGAATTGCTCTCGTCTAGAATATTTTCATGACGCTGGATGAAAAGCATTAACAAATAGCAAGCGACAAAGAATTATGCCCATGATTCACTGACGTGAGCAGTCACATACCAAACCAGATTGCTTTTGGAAGGTGAAATTATTTTACAAGGCACAAATACATTTTGAAACGGAAAAGAAAGTCAATTCCTTATAGTCCATTGCACAGTGTGAACCGTCCATGTGTTTTCAAACTTCTGCCATTAGTCCCGGAAAGATTTTGTTGCCCGTATTTTACCAAACGTATTGTCGCAGGACTTCCGAGCTCACCGTCTTCATCGTTATGACTCTGATCCTCTCGTGACGAGGTCCCTCCATGAAGGTCAACAGTCTTTCTCGTGGGAAGCCCTGGCGGACAGCTGCCCCAGAGTCAGGCGTGTGTGCAGAGCACCTGGCCAGGCCAGGACAGGAGGGAGGTCCCTGAGGGCACTGTTAGGACGCCAACAGCATGCGGGCCCCCACAGGCACTCTAGCTGTGGATTTCCTGGTCATCCGCACCATGCATGCACCCCAACACCGCCGGTTCCCCTGCAAGCTAACTTTAGGCTGTGTTTCTGTAGCTTGTAACTCAGAGTCCTGAGACTTGAGGACAGAGCACTACGGGTTAGCAAATCAGCGTGAAAAATGCTGAATTAGGAGCAGAAATGGCTGGATGGCCAGGATCATCACACACAGTAATTCGGGAGGAAGAGAATGATGGATGGGTCAGAAGTCCTTGAAAGAGAGCTACCCACACAGACCACCCTCTTGTCCTGGAAAACTAAGCCTCTGAGGGTCATTATTGATTCTGATGAGGTCTAAATGCTCACCAAGAGATCACCAATGACTTAAGGGGGAATCTTGTTTCTAGTGCCCAGGATGTGATGAAAGGGAAACCGGAGGTTCTGCAGGAGGAGGAGGGACAGAGGGGGAGGGGGAGGGAGGGAGGGAGGAAGGGAGAGAAGGAGGGAGAGGGAGGGTGGGAGAGCACAAGAGAAAGAAAGGGTGAAGGACGCGTATTAAGGCAAAGAAACAACTTGTTACAGAGACCTCCCAGGAGTGTGCTATGTTAAAGGGGCAGGGTTTTTACCTCTCACTAACATCTACTAGTTGGACTTCTAGACTGACCGTGGGTAACTGCAGTCAGGATGTTTATTGGGCAGACAGTGGGGGGCTCGGAGAGTCTCGGGGGCGGGGACTAGAGAAATAGGTGCAAATGGGGGCGAGGACAGGATGCTCCTGAGAGCAGAGAAGCAGGAATCTCACAACACAGAACCTTCCCTAGCATGTAACCTCTAGCCATTTGTCCGCACCTGCCTCACTTGAGGGTGGATCAGGCATAGGATACCGGACCTTGGTCACACGTGTTTGGAAAAAGAAAGTTGAAGGAGAACCCAGATCCCTTCCCCGCTACAGGGAGAGGAGCACCCATCATTATTCAGCCGCTCACACAGATCCCCACCAGAGGGAGGTGAGTTCTCCCAGGGACCAGGGACAGGGGACAACTGGGGACAGGTGCATGGGGACAAGGCATCAACCAGGGGCTTGTCAGCATTTACAGCAGCAAATGGTGGGTGCCTCCGCATCTGTACCTTACCAATATTTTACGTGTGTTATATCTAGCAATTCCTACGTTAATATGTAATCAATGACATTGAATCATGTAAAATAATGTCTTAGGTTTGATGGTTTTGATGTTGCTAAAGTTTGGTCCATTTCCTTGAGATCAGCAATGATACGAACTTGCTGTCTAGTTTCTACTTTTCATCTGACGTGAACCATCTGCATTCTTTAAGACCCTCAACACGAAAAATTACAACGGCTCCTACTTTCTGAGCACCTGAGATGCCTGAGAAACTGGTATTCCCTCCACGCACAGGATAACTTATTTTATCAGCTGTTAGTGCATCACAGTGGAAGCGATCTCATGCGATATTTTTGCCTCTGAGGAAGAGAAGTAATGGTGGCAGGGGCAGGTGGTAGAGAAAAGACGCAAAGCTGAGATATCTAAAATGAGGTGAATTAAAGCATATTAGTAAAAAGTACATGTGCCACTGTGGGTGTATGCACTTGATAGCAGTTACCCTCTATAAAGTAACAGAACCCCCTCACTAACATTTGTCTGGGTTCTCACATATTTTTTTTTTTTTTTTTTACAAATTACCTTTTATTGTTTTCTTTTGAAAAATAACTTCCTGTCGTCTGAAAAATAACTTCCTGTCACGTTCGTTAGCTAACATACAGTGTATCCAGTGTGCTCGTAGCTTTCGGAGTAGATTCCCATGATGCATCGCTTACATACAACACCCAGTGCTCGTCCCCGCAAGTGCCCTCCTCCGTGCAGACAACACAATGAAATAAAAGGCATCCAAATTGTCAAGGAAGAAGTCAAACGTTCGCTTTTCGCAGATGTCATGACGCTCTGCGTGGAAAACTTGAAAGGCTCCCCCAAAGAGCTGCTAGAACTGATACATGAATTCAGTAAGGTCACAGGATACAAATTCAACGCACAGAAATCGGCTGCATTTCTATACACCAATAATGAAGCAACAGAAAGAGAAATCAAGACATCAATGCCATTTACAATTGCACGGAGGACCATAAAATATCTAGGAATACACCTCACCGAAGATGTCTGGGTTCTCACGTTCTTAAAAAGTCTCAATTTATTTATTTATTTTTTTTTTAATTTTTTTTTTTTCAACGTTTATTTATTTTTGGGACAGAGAGAGACAGAGCATGAATGGGGGAGGGGCAGAGAGAGAGGGAGACACAGAATCGGAAACAGGCTCCAGGCTCTGAGCTATCAGCCCAGAGCCCGACACGGGGCTTGAACTCATGGAGCACGAGATCATGACCTGGCTGAAGTCGGACGCTTAACCGACTGCGCCACCCAGGCGCCCCAAAAAGTCTCAATTTAAAGTATGCTTTTTTCTAATTCAGAAAAATGGGCTCCAGTGTGGGCAAATATTTACCTTTTTCAGAGTAAGTATGGTAACTCTCCTACAATCCTAGCAAGTAGTGGTGGGGGTTTATTGTGTGTGGTTTTTGTTTTTTGCTTTTTTTGTTTTAGGGTGCTTTTTTGTTTGTTTGTTCGTGTGTGTGTGTGTGTGTGTGTGTGTGTGGTTTTTTTAGGCCCATCCCTTTGCAGCACATCACAGATTTAGTATCTCTTAGTGTCTTTCCACTTTTGCACCATGGAGTCAAGGTGACAAAGTAAAACAAAGACAAAAACAAACAAACAAATAAACAAACAAACAAACAAACAAAAACGATGCCTTTTCACTGGAATCAGGTTCTGGATGACTGGAGATACATTTGAAACTGTTCTACACGGTCACAGATTTTTTATCTCTGTTAAGCTGAAAAGTCGACACCATGCTGGGAAGTTATGATAATTACAGCAAGGCTCTAGAAGCAAACATGCTAACTATTGCATTTTATTAAACGTATTCCCCTATGTTTTCCCTGCATCATCTCTTTCCTCGAAGTCTTGTCTAGTTCCGGGACAGTCCTGGTGACAGTTGCTGGGGGACTGACTCTCTAATTACGATTCTACCAAGAAGTTGTAGGAAATGAATCGACGCAGGGGTCTGTGAGCAATCCTGCAGCTGACGTAGCTGGGCAAGATGAAAGTCTCCATCAACAATCAGTGTTTGTTCAGTTCAGTTAAATATTTGCCGTGGGACCAGCCTGCTCCAGGCCCGGTGTGTCGACCGGAAGCAGCAGAGTAGATCCGGGGTTGGCCCCACGGGGAGGGATTATCCGAAGGAGACGCGCCCACAGCCTGTCTCCGCAGGTTTGTCTGAGCTGAGACAGACGCCATCGGCCTGGGGAGCAGACAGCAGGCTGAGAGCACCTCCAGGGGGACAGGGCTCTGGTGACCGAGGATGGTGGCCTGCCCGGAGGCGGGGACCCCTTTAGCGGCTCTGTGCTACTCACCTTCTGGCCTCTGAGCTTTTCTGCCAACGAGTGGCCTCTGTCAACTTCTTCAGAGGAGCCCCAGGCCCTGGAGCGGCCCTGTCCACCCCGGAAACCAGAAGTGACCAGCACTTGAGGTTTCCAGGCCCCAAGGACCCAGCCACCTGCGTGCTCTCACTACGAGAAACAAGCCTTGGTCCCCTGGTGTCCCTCATGCCCTCCAGCCTGCCGCTGGGCCCAGCTGGGCCTGGGCCTCCCCTGAGTCCACACCCTTCCCACCCTGCTTGTCCTGTACCCTCGCTGTCAGTCCCTCCCGGAAACACCTCCTCGGACAGTGGCTTGCATCTCAGTCGGGGGCCAGGGTCAGCGCTGGGAGAGAGACGACTGTTGACAGGCGACTCGGTTGTTAAAAGAAGGCAAGAGGCACCCGAGAACAGATGAGCGTGGGCGGAAGGACAGACAGACGGGGGCAAGGCTAGGAGCATGGTTAAGACAGATGCGGTGGTCTTCGCATTCATGCATTCATTCGTTCCGTGTGTGCTTCGTGTGTCCCACCTGCCAGGCACCATGCAGCGCTGGGGACAGGCAGCCGTATGAGCATCCACAGGCCGTCACAACAAAGCATCCCAGGCTTAAGGAAAACATTTGCGTCCCCACAGTGCTGGCAGCTGGGAGTCCCGGGGACTGAGTGCTCAGGCCGGCTTCTCCTGGGGCCCCTCCCTGGGGCTCCTCACACGGACATCCCTGTGTGTGTGTGTGTGTGTGTCCGTATCCTCATTTTCTCTTCTTGTCAAGGACACAGGTTGTCTTGGATTAGGACCCACCGAAGTGACATTTAACTAGATTACTTCACTAGCCGCCCTGCCTGCGAACACCGTCACCTTTTGAGGTGCTGAGGATTAGGCCTTCCACATACAAACCGGGGTCAGGGGGACGAAATCCAACCAGGACAGATGCGAATGAGGCAGATAAAAATGCCTCCTGGGGGCACTGATGTGGGTGAGACGGGAATGTAACAAAGAAAGAAGTCACATACTTCGTACCCAGAGACGGAGAAGAGGCCAGAAGGAAGATCCGGGAAAGCACTGGGGGTCGGGGGGCCAAGGGCCAGGGGGACCGTGCCCACCTTCCGCCTTCCCCGAGGGGATGGCATTCTAGAACGTCGCTTCTGTTCTCTAGACGAGGGACACCGAGGGTCTGGGGGAGGAGGCTGGGCGGTGGGGTGGACGACATCACGTATCGCTTCTGCACATGCCCCCCACGCGTCCTCCCCTCTTAGCACGGCTGCCAGGACGCCCTGCAGACCCCTGACCCTTAACGGAAGGCGTCCCTCTTCACACGTGCCCACACAGTGGCGTGGCCCACCTGACATGCCAACCCGGCATGCCGTGCGTCTCTGTTGAAAATCCTTCCTGACGTCCAGCGCGAGCTGCTTTGGGAAACTTCACGTTATTCTCAGAGGCCCGGGTTCTGTGTGCAAGGGTACACTTTTCCCTTCACAGAATACGCAGTGCGAACATGACATGGAGGTGCTTCGGCGGCTGGTCAATTTCAAGGTATTACCGGGCTCTTTATTGGTAGCTTGCTGTTACCCCTATCACTATCGCCCCCAAACCCCTGAAGTTATGGATGCTGTGAAGGGGGTCTGTCCTGTCTGTGCCCATGTGGACCTCCAGGCAGAGGTGGACATCCGTGTGCCTGGGGCAGGCCAGCTCTTCTGTCCACACGGCTCTTGCCGACCTCCCAGCCTCACCTGACACGGACAGTCCTCACGTCGTGCCCGCAGCGATGGAGCCACACGCTCCTCCACCCTGTGCGTGATGAGAACGAGGCTTCACCCCCTCCTCCTGCCCTGCAGCCCGCCCTGCACAGGCCCCCTCCTGCTCGCCTTTCAGGACGGCTCAGACTTCAAGCTCTGTAGGAATTGTCCCTTGCCTTCTTCCCTCCCTTCTCCGGGATCAGGATGTTGACAAATGGCCTTGATTTTCAAAAGGGCCCTGTGCTGGGAGGCCCTGAATGCATGAGCCTCCCTCCGCCCCCTGAAGTCCTACTAATGCTCTATTATTATTCTCAGTATGGAGATGAGAAAACTGAGGAAAAGAGATTAGCCAGAGTCACATGGCTAGCGGGTGGCAGAGCCTAGACTGGGTGTCACTGTTTTTCTCCAGAGCGCATGTTCCCAAGGAGCCCCATCAAGTGTCCCCAGGGGCTCGTCTGCACCAGTGGGTTTAGCACATTGCACCCTAAGGGCCGGCAGGTGCATCCGGAGAGCGGGAGGGGTGTAGGCAGCAGCCCCAGATCTGGCAGGCACTTGGCCCTTGATAACCATCTGTGGAATCATTAATTCACTCATGCCTCCGGGATGCGTCTGCCTGGCGGGGTGAATTCCACATTTATAGACTTATCTCAACATAGCGGAGAAGACAAGCCTGCTTAAAGATTAGAGCAAATTCTTCTTTACTTTGTCGGAGAGAAACCCCAGACCGCAGGGTGAAGCCTGTGTATCAAGCATTCGTTTCAGAAAAGGAACTGCTTTGCATCAGTGTGTTACCCGGGCTATTTAAACACATTCTTCTGCAGAACCGTTTAGTGTAGAACACGCAGATGACCGTCTCGGGAGGAGTCGATGACCTCTGACATTTCACCGTCCTCTAGGAGTGGACTTCTCTTCCCTCTGAACCAATAAGACACATACTCCAGAGTCATGGGAACTGGACACGGAAGGAAAGAGATTTGACAAGGGCATTGAGCTGGCCAGCAAATTAAGCTGAGTGGTGCCTGTCTCTGGTGGCCCCTTGGAGACCTGCGTCCTGTGATCCGCGGGCCAGGGGGTGCTGAATCCACACCTGCCCGCTAACCGCTGCGCTGCGAATTTTCTTCTTCATCATTTGCTGTCGTCCCTGCCATGTGGAATGACAGTTGTTTCCCCCCATAAATTAAATGCATTCTCCCATCGTGTGCCCTGTTGACTAGGAGGAGGGCTGTTACCAAGATTTATTGACTCGGAGGAGTCACATTTTCTGAGCACTACAGAGCCTAAACATTAGTATCTAGACTAAACATTTTTGGTCTTGAAAGCTTTCCTTTCTTTTAAATTGGCTTCCATGCCAAAGTTCTTCTTTTCTCATTAGAGTACGAGTCTCCTCTCTTTGTGGGGGAGGGCTGTGCCATGGAGAACGGCCCACGATGCCGCCACAGCTTTGTCAAATAATCACACTAACTGCTATTTGACAAAGTTGCATGTCTAAGTTCAAGCCAATTGTTTCTTGAAACTCCTGTGGATCCTTCAACTTTTAGCAGACTATTGACTGACCTATTATTGCAAACAATTTTTATTGTCAAACAGGCTTTTTCACTCCCAGAATCATTGTCCCAATGAGCAGACTTGAACGCATCTCAAGAAATTAGGTTGTATATAAAACTGTGAAATACAGAAGGGATTTTTAAATTATCTGGTTTGTTTAATCAGTATAACTATCCCAGGAGGGTCAGTCAGACTTCCAAGATTTCTGTGTGTTCTGCTCTCAATTAGCCAATCCGCGAAATCACATACACTGACATTTTATATATCTCAAAACGCTCTTACAGGGTGTTTATTTATGGAGAAGCTTCTCCTGGTGAGGGCCGTCCTGTAGGTCATATGTCTGGCACTACACTTTGAAGTGGGGTCACAGGTGGCTCACGTGTAGAAGGTGAGTGGCGGACGTGGACCCAGGTGGCCAGCTCCTCTCTGGAGGCTCTCCCACCCCCCGTCAGGAAGGTAAGGTCCTAGCCAGCCACATGGTCCGCATGGACCTGGTTTCCAGCTCAGAAACTCTAATTTCAGTAACTACACAGATATTAGGGGCCATGTCACTGGTGTGGAAATGAGAGATTTGCATACTGAATAAAATCAGCGATGGAAAAATAAGCTCCAAAGGTACGATGACAAATATAGCCATAGTCTGTATTTATCAATGTGTCTTTGTATTAATTGGCCAAAAAATAGTTTCTAAAGGAAAAAAAAAAAAAGAATCTACTCAAAATAACATTAGAGGTTCTCAGTGGGCAGCTCCTGTGGAATCATGGTGTAGCTCTCTGGACTGAGAAGTCCTGCCCCGTCCCCACTCACCCTTTGTTAGCCCTGGAGTCTGGGTGCTTCTGTATCTCAGACTTCTCAAAGGGTTTGGGGAGAAATAAATGAGATGCCATTTTCTTTCTTTCTTTCTTTCTTTCTTTCTTTCTTTCTTTCTTTCTTTCTTTGACACAGAATCCGAAGCAGGATACAGGCTCTGAGCTGTCAGCACAGTGCCCAATGGGGGGCTCGAACTCACGAACCTTGAGATTATGACCTGGGCCAAAGTCGGGCGGTCAGCTGACTGAGCCATCCAGAGGCCCCAATGGGATGCAAAGCAAGCTTTGCTGTGGTTCTCGTGATGTTAGCTTCATCACCCTCCATCACATGACTTCCCTCCGGCTCGTGCATCTGGTCCACGGACTGTCACACATGCTTCGCTGGCGTGTAAAGAGCGCCTAGTGAAGTCTGCATGGGCAGGACCTCCTGTGCCTGCGGTCCATGGCTTTTCCAATCTTTTGTTTCCCGGTTTGTTTTTACAAGGTTGGATGGTTTGGCATTCAGGCTGTGCCTTATCAATGTGTATGCGTAATATGGTAGTGACTTTTATTGAGCCTAAGATACTGGTGTTCGGTAGTGTTTCACATTCAAGCGACTATGGAAATGGTGCTAATTTTATTTTCAAGGCTGGATTAACAATGCATCTTGAATTTTATGAAGTATTTTCTGAGAGGCTAGATCTACATTGACCTTTTAACCTCTTTGCCCTTGTTAACTGGAATGTAGTTATTGTTTCACTACATGACTGGCTGATGATTCACATGTCTCTGTAACAAAGTCGCTTACTTTATTTGTTCGCATACAACGCTATGATACAGAAAAGTCTGTGCTTCATCCGAAAATCCTTATTTGACTAAAACTCACTCTAACTTTGCCACCCAGGCCTCAATTCTATGTAACATTCTTATAACTGAGTCAATGCGTTGTGATAAGGTCCAGCTCCGTACAATGTTCCAGTAGGTGACTGTGGGAGCACAGAGTCACTTGTTTTTCATGGAGTCATTTTAATGGTGGGTTTAAGACTCAGTTTCAACCCAGGAGATATTTCCACAAAATATGCAAAACAACCTCATAAAATCTTGTCTGTTTATCTATCTATTTATCTATCTATCCATCATCTATCTATCATCTACCTATCATCTATCTATCTATCTACCAACTATCTATTGCAAAATAAGTCGGGTGCTTTACTTATATTACATTTCTATAATGACACCTCCCTTTTACAAAAGAAACTTCATCATATGTACAAAATGATTCAAATTATCAACAAGAAATTGAATTTCCATGGAAAGGGACATCTTCTTAAAAGAGAAGGGGTCATTCTGGAAAAGGGTCTGTAGGTGTTCAAATATTAGTGCCATGAGCTAGGGAGAGCTATAAGGTTTATTAGCCATCACTGGAATTCTTCTATCAAAACCAACTAAATTTTTATAATGAATCTAGATGGTAAGTTCCCATTTTAAATCAGCAAATAACCAAAAAATTCAGAATGCTATTAACTGAGATTAAAAAAAAAATAATAATCTTTATTTTTGAGAGAGAGACAGAGTGAAGGTGGGGAGGGGCACAGAATCTGAAGCAGGATCCAGGCTCTGAGCTGTCAGCACAGAGCCTGACGCGGGGCTTGAACCCACGAAAGGTGAGATCCCGACCTGAGCTGAAGTCTGATGCCCAACAGACTGAGCCACCCGGGTGCCCGAAGGATGCTATTAACTGAGATTTTAAGTAAACATCTAATCTACGCCTCCATTCATGTATCACCATTGACATAGTTACGTACTGTTTTATTGTTGGTGCATCTAGAAATTGTAGTGAACAGAAAAGAAGCTGAAGAAATCCTCCTTTTTCACAGGGATACCGTGGGAAAGACAGCACGTGGTATAGAGGTGTATGGTCAACTCAGCAATGAAATGAGGTACAGGCCCCGTGTGCCGGATTAGGTAGAAAATTCTTCATGCGCGTGGTCAGGTTCACGCTTGTTTTTGAAGACCAGGAAGTGGCAGGAGAGCTCTAACAACTGAAATCTCAAATTCCTGGAGAAAAGTATCCTTTCCTCCTGGAGGCTGTCGGGAAAAGAAGGCTGGGCTCAAGTGCAGCCATTCTGGACTGAAAATCTAGCTGTGTCGCTGACCAGCGGTCGGTCCTTGGGCAAGTCACTCCATTTCTCTGTACATCAAATCCCTCATCCACAAACCCTGGGCACTGGCACTTGTGAGCCCTCCCAGCTCTTCAATTTGATGTTTCTGAAGAATCTTTTCAAGTGCGGAGCTCAGCTGCAGACAGCAGCCAGCCTCAGCTTCCCCAGGCGCGTTCCCATCAAGGGACCAGACATTTGCCTGCGGGCCACGGGGGCGCGAATGGATTCTCACACCGCGTCCAGAGGCCACAGAGGAGCTCGAAGTACCCACGGAGGACAGGCTCCATCGCTGTCCTCCGGCATTCTTGATAAAACATAAATTATGTTTTTCACCCTGACGGAGATTATGTGTTCCTCGTACTCTTGGCAGCTGACCCCAGAGGCTCTGGAGTGTTTCATTACAAATTCTTGCCACTGATTTGAGATCCCTGAAAGCATTTCCTAAAATACTTTGAACTCCAGCTAGACTGCTGAGTTATTTCTTCTAGCCAGGCATCTTTTAAATAGGACGAAAATATGTATTTTAACTTTAGAAATCAGGGTCTTAAGGATATGTGAGCGCATGCGTGTGTATGTATGTTATGCTTGTGTGTGGATGCACATGCGTATAAGGCATGCATGCAGATAAGTATGTGGACACGTCAGTTATCTCTGCAATTTAGCATGCTAGTGGGTGCGGCTCTTTAAAAGAATATGCTTTCCCATTTTGCCCAAAGCTGACGTGAATAACGGAGTCGCTTGTGGAAAATACACATGAAGGGACATGAAAATAATCGCAACACAAACGAATGTGGAAAGAAAAGGCGCAGGACTCAGCGAAACCAAGATTTCCCTCAAAACCCCAGAGTACAAAAAGAATTCTTCGAGCCCTTCTACACGGAAGGTCACTCAGAGGGACCGCAGAGAGAGAGTGGGGGTCAGTCGCAGTGGTCAAATGCGGGACAGCACGTGCACGCGGCCGTCGACGCGCAGAGCATCACGTGTGTTCCAAAATCAGACGCTTCCCACAGACCATGGCAATACCGCATTTTCCTTGTGGTTGAGGTGACAGGGCTGTTTTAGTCCCCAGCAGTAATGAGTTGACCCACCGAATGCTGAGCAAAGGGAATTGGATTTTTCCACCAGATTTGTGAAGGCACCTTGTGAACAGAGAGAGAGAGGCCATGAGCTGGGGGGGATTAAAAAAGATGATGGAGATCCACTCTCATGGATGGAGATGGAGATGGATGATGGAGATCCGCTCTCTTCCCACCTTCGTGACCCTCCCTCTCTACAAATGGCCAAGATTCTGTCTAGCGTCACCTGCCACTCCCTCGAATGTTAGATCCCTCCCCTCTCTTCCCACCAGGGTTTCTCAGCCCAGACACTCCTCACGTTTGGGGCCAGAGAAGTCTTGGCTGTGGCTAGCCGCCCCACGTTTGCAGAATCTCGGGATTGTACCCGCCGGATGCCAGCAGAACTTCTCCCCCACCCCAGCAGAGATGACCAAAAGTCTCCAGACATCCTGAATGTCCCCAAATGTCCTCTGGTATCAGAATAAGGGGACACCGCCCACTGAGAATGCTTCTTCAACCTCCTCTGGCCGGGGACAGGGCTACCAGCTCAGGGACCCCTGCCGTGTTGTGCCACCTCGAGAACATTCTCAGAATAAGACGGTGGGGCCACAAGTCAAGGGGCTCCACGTTTAACTATGAGACAAAGTTTGTTAACCGGATGATGTAAAGACCCTATTTAATGAAACAAGAATTCAAAAAATCATATTATTTGAATGTGGGTTTTTCCTCTTCCTTGAAATGGACTTGAGCACCATGAAATGAAGTTCCTAGATGGCTTGAAATCATGGAATATGACTCACCTTTCTTGAGTTAATAACTTAGACATCATTTCTGTTGTGCAGAGAACAAGTGTGCATATTTCTTTTTAAAGAAGATACGACATAGTGCTCAGATATTTTTTAAAAATAGACTAGACAGGTTTTTTTGTCTTTCTTGAAACATAATTTATTGTCAAATTGGCTTCCATCCACACCCAGTGCTCATCCCAACGAGTGCCCTCCTCTGTGCCCATCACCCACTTTCCCCTCTCCCCCAACCCCCATCAACCCTCAGTTTGTTCTCTGTATTTAAGAGTCTCTTATGGTTTGCCTCCCTGCCTCTCTGTAACTTTTTTTTCCCTTCCCCTCCCCCATGGTCTTCTGCTAAGTTTCTCAAGATCCACATATGAGTGAGAACATATGATATCTGTCTTTCTCTGACTGACTTATTTCACTCAGCACAAACCTTCCAGTTCCATCCACGTCACTGCAAATGGCAGGATTTCAGTCTTTAAAAAAGGGGGGGGGGCGATGTTTTGTCTTAATACATCCAATCTGCTGGGGTCCCTGGTGTTGCCCCCTCACGCAGACTGCTCCATCTAGAAGACGTCATGCAGAATCCCAGGGTGCCTTACCAGGTGGTCCGACAGGTGCACAGGTGTTGGGGAGGGGCGGGTCTAGAGCTGTGAGGGGAGCAGGCTCGCTCCCCCCCAGGGGCTCACACTTGCTCTGAAAGGCCTTGCCTAGGAGATGGATACACTCATTGAGGGAACCTCTGTATTCCACTGCTGTTTCCAGTTCTCAAGATCACGCGGTCAGTCAACTGAGATTGCATGCCAAGTCTCACCAGATGTCGCCGAGACGCGGTACCCCCTTCGTGGCTGCCCAGGGTCCGGGCTTCTCAGTTCAGGGCACAGAAACGCCTCCCGCCTGGGGACACGCGGCCCATCCTTCCACCCTAACTCTCTCTCTCTCTCCTCCTCTCCCTCTTGTGGATAAGTCACATCACGCAGCAGAATCATACTTCTGAAAGCCTTTAAACCCTCTCGTCCTCTCGGGAGGGTTATTGCCAACCCCATGGCAGCTTATCTTTGGGATTTCTGCCTCTTCCTCTTGAGCCAACAGCCAGTCCCTGCTGTTCAACATTAATTCCGGAGTAACAATCGCCTTTGATTCTGCCTCGACTTCCTGCGAAATAAAACTGTCAGCAGGGCAAGCTTGGAACTTATCAGATACAGTGTTTTCTGAGGGAGACCTCCGACAGATGCCTCCGAACTCGAATCGCGCATCAGAGCCGTGCCCTTGCGCCGCGTCGCTCTTGTGGGCCGTGCCACAAATGTGTGCGGCTCACTTCTGCCTTGCAAGTGTGGTCTGTTCTGTTCCTCACCCACTGTATGTTTTACTCTCTCTCCTTTGATCTTGAGTCAAGCCCTCCAGACTGGGATTCCACCACGGTTTTAGGGAATTTTAATGCAATTCTAGACTTTTTTTTGACGTAGCTCATTCTGTCCTCTTTCTAGGGGATCTGTTCTTTTTACTTGACAAGTGCATTCAAGCTTTCCTGCAAGTAGTTCATCTGGGTCCCGGTGATACTTCATAAATCAGAGCTCTCTCCATTTGCTAAAACCTCAGGTTGCCTTTCCTCTCGGGTCACGTTCCTTGGGCTTCTACGATGTGACCCACGGGTGCTGGTCCTCAGGACGACCTGCTCCCACTCGGGTCCAGCCCCTTCCTCTCTTGCTCTGAGGAGAGCATGATATTGCCTCTCACTCGGAAAGTGCAAGCTTGTCTCTTAGGAGAAGCTCCGGGGTATGTCAGATGATTCAGCAATTCATGTTAATTATTTCGATTTCTGAAAATCACACCCCTGGATGCTTCTGTCTAGAAAATCGCCTGAGCTCGAGGACAGGGGCCGAGCTGCGTGCGGGTCCCCTTAACACCTGCGGCTTCTTCTCGGTGTCTGAGACTGAGGATCCTCACTCCTGATTCCTAGGATTGGGTTTGGGGCATAACGAGGAGGCTTTCTACTGTGAAGCTGTGAAGCGGAGGAAACAAATTCAGTATTTGAAAGACACTGCATGAATAGTTATATAAATTAGCATTTGCTTGACAAAATTAGGAACTAAAAGGTGTAATATACATAACTGATATGGTAATAATACATGTGCATGTAAACATACGTATATGGGTGTGTGTGCACTTGGATCAATATCACTACCCATAAAGAAATATGCCCTTCCTAACACGTGTCACAGATCGGGCATTCACGACGTTATTTCCTTGTCTTTCTCTTTTCTCTGCCATGACCGCTGGTGGACGGTGACTGCAACCCGGACAACGATTCCCACAGGAGAGACTTTGTCCTACGGAATGCTCCGGCCCTTATATTTTGTGTTTGCCGTGCTATGCCAAGCCTCACTGGAGCCTGGCATAAGAGCAAATATCGGCAACACCGATCCCGTCTTTCTTTACAATTTCGTATTCACTTCCTTGTGGATGCTTTGCAATAATTGTGGTTTTGAAAAATTTTTATGAAAATGTTATTTAACTACCGCTATCTTGCCTCTTCTTAGTCCTGGCCTTCTAAATATTCTGTGTATGTTTAACATCAGAGAAATCCATGCTAAAAATAGGAAATGGAGCGACACGATTCTCTCTCTCTCTTTCTCTCTCGAAATGACTTTCAGACAATCACAGGCCATAGCCGTGCCAGTATTTCTAACTTGTGCTCCGTCTCTCTGCTCAACATTTAATGTTGTATATGAGTGGTGAAGACTGAAAACTAATGATCCTGCTGACAAAGGAAAGTTCTGGAAGAAGTTCAGGAAAAATTGGTGAAAGTCGGAGGCATATACTGAAGCAGGCAACTCGTGGTTTCCAGGAACCGGGGAGGAGGTCCCTGGTCACAGGGGAATGGGCCTCATGACTGTCCTTTGTGGGCACAGAGCCCACCTCCCCCGGCCACCCCATCATTGATCACTGCCTGAGACAACAGGCCGCCTCCTGCTTTATCAGGCGGAGACCATCATCCATTATTTCCTGATGACACAGCCCTTACCGAAGGGTTTTCTACATGAAAACATTTTAATGTTGTCACTTTGGGAGAATATTTTGTCTTCAAAGAAGAAAAGGTCAAGCCTGAAAAGTTTTAGATAGATTTGATAGAAATCAATAGAGTGAAGGGCAAATTTTCTACAAAATATTCTTGAATGTTTTATTTATTGGACGTTCAGCTGTACAAATTAGACGCGTGGGATCTAATAGAATGGAATCCAAGGTTATGACTTTTATAGCATGGCCGCACCACTCCTCTCCGCCCCCCCCCCAAAAAAATCCAAAATTCTTTTAAATCCAAATTTATCTTAAAAGTCTTAACACCATTGTGTATTCAGACTAAGTAAAAAAAAAATTGCTACTTTGGTGAATTTACCACAATTGACTCCAACTTGCTGGCTTTCCATCTTCTGTTTGTGACCTTGCACCTTGTGCTTGTTGCTGATACTGAGCCAAATAAGGTTTGGAAAACATGGTTTCCTAAAGCCACTAAATGCAGCAACGAGTCAAAGTCAAGTCCAACTGCTGCTGGTGATTATCAAAATGTTGATGTTTTGGGCCCTTTCTCTAGCCAGCACAGAGATTAATGATAACTGTTTTCTATAATTTCTTTATACGGCCCAGGGATTGCAGACATTGTTTCCTGATCTTTCATTTCTACGGGGTTGTTAGGCAAGTACAGATTCCTCCATGCCAGCAGTGAGAAAAGAGGTAGAAATTGGCACCTGGAGGTCGGAGGTGGGCAGGGGAGGGAGTGGCCACCCCCACACTTCCAGGGGCAGACATTTGCACACCCATCTCCCCTCCTCCAAGTGGGTCCTGTCCCCGGGGTCACAATTCCCAATGCCTTTGCCGCTCTCAGCTCCTGGCCCTTCTGTTGATCAGGTGGATGTTGCCATCTTCATAGGAAACCATCAAAGTTATTGGAGCCAATGTTGGCAAAGTGTCGTCAGAGAGTATCATGCAGAATCTCCTCCCGGGGGTTAGTTATGCGGGAATCTGGAGCCCATCTCTCAATTCCGGACCACTGTTGGTCACACAGGTTCAAACTGCTACCGAATAGCCCTCGTTCAAACGCTGGGAATCGCCAAGTTGGTAGAACTGACATCTTCCGGTGCCAAAGAATCGAATGGATTTGCTCCGCCACGGCCTCGTCCCCAACGGGTTCCGCGCACAACTCACATGATGCTGTGGCTTCCTTTTTTTCCCAGATGTGCTTTATCTCTGGGAATCTTTAACAAAGAAGACCCTAAGCATACGTTAGATGAAACACGGTGTTACAGTCTGTACATTTGACGTGATGACCACCATTTATTACACAAGTTTTGTTGCTTGTTCCTGATGAAAGAAGACTCTTCCTAGAAAGAGAAAAATGTGCAGATGATATAGAAAGAAACTGTTCCGGGTGAAGGTGCGATTTTAGCAAATATTTTACAGAAACAATGGCCCCCGAGAGAGGAAATTAAGACTCAAGTTGATTGTTTACTTCGTTTCCCCTTTGGAGCTGGTGCAGAAAAGCCACAGTCCTCTGTCATCAGGATGCCATCCCTGTGGAGGAAGGGCCTCAGGGAAGGAATCCTGGCAGGCTCCAGGAGGAAGGTGTGCCATTTCCCTGAAAGGTATCCTTGTCTACAACCTGCCGGAGCGGGAATTAACATTCTTTGATAAAATGGGTCTGAAAGCAGATGCCAGAATAAATGTGCTGTGTTGAACCCACTTTATCTGATCGGTAAATGGTATATAATTTTTTCCATAGTGTCAATTCAAGCATCTCTCTAAGACTGGTTTTATTGTCTTTGTGAAATCCAGAGTTAAATTCCCCTTATAGAGGTTGACAAGGAAAGTTGGCTAAGCTCAGATGAGTTTATGTGGCATGTTCAAACATTTTGGAACCCGGACAGGTCAGAAATGGAAAGCCGTTACTCTGTAAGACATGGTCCTGTCCAAGCATGCCACCCTGAGTGGACGTCTGGAATATTCTCTGCTCTCAGAGGTATCTTTCCCGAGTAGGTACTAGACCTAAGTTGGACTGCTGCTGCCATTTTGTTAGAAATCTGGATGTGGGGGAGAGACCCAGTCCACCTTCCTGGACTAGAGTGATGCTACAAGATGTAATCCAGGAACCATAGATGGTGGTGCCCCACCCTGGAGCTTATGAGAGTCACCCTGCAAGTCCTACAGGCTTCCCTCCTGTCCCTCGTCTGTGAGGACACAAGACCCTGACACGTGGGCCTGTCGTCCGCTTGGCTCCACTGGAGTCTACCAGACCTCTTCTCCAGAACCTCCTCCCATCTCCTCCTTAGATCTGGAGGCTGAGGTGGTCATACAGCCCAGACTCCGTTTTCCATCCCTCACTTATGAAGTAGTGACAAAGGATCCAGCTTTACAAAGTCACGCATGGATGGGAGACAGTAGACTTAGAATGCCCCGCCAGGAACCCGGTGTATCATAGTGTTTGTTCCGTTGTATCTTTGACTGGTGGTCTTGACAGAAGGCCCAGGAAAAACAGCATCACTATCCTCCCTTTCGGATGAGAGAAGACACTTGGAGAATTGCCTGTCTCATCCCAGCCAGTATTCAGCAGGACACATTTCAAACCAGTTTTACCTGGCTCTCTCCAAAATCCACATTCCATGCTGTGCAAACCATTGTTCAGAAATAGACTCCCCGGGGTCAGCAGACAGAAGAGTGGTTCTGAGATAGAATAACATGCTATTGTTCCTACCTGAAATGGAACCTCACGATGGTATCAGTACTTACTGTGCCCTGGCTCCGAGAGGCATTTTTTTAAGGTTTATTTATTTTTGAGAGACAGCGCACAAGCCGAGGCGGGGCAGAGGGGGGGGCGGGGCAGAGGACCCAAAGCAGGATCTGCACCTATAGCAGCAAGCCCGATGTGGGACTCAAACTCATGAACAGTGAGATCACGACCTGAGCCAAAGCTGGTCGCTCAACTGATTGAGCCACTCAGGCTCCCCCATCAGGAACTTTTTCAACACTATTTGACTTCTCAGGGTCGGTGGTGTGGACGTTACGGTACTTCTAAAGATGGAAAACCAGAGTATGTAGTGGCCTCACTGCTGGATATCACACAGCTGCAAAGTGGTCACCCTGGGCTGCAAACCCAAGGTTGCCTGGCTCCTGCATGGGGGTCTTTCCACATGCCCATGCTTCCCTCCTGAAAATGAGCCATGTTAGCCCAGAATATTCTATTTTTCACCAGCTTACCTGGGAAGAGAAATCAGTCAAGATAGAGGCTAGTTGGAAAGCAGAAATAAAGGGCATTTCCTAAAGTTGAAAAGCCCGCCCCACATCTGAATTGTACTTTTCTTCTGGTAGACTTGAAGGTGCCTCTTGGCGATGTCCGGCCAATCTGGAATCGACTGGTGTCCACTCAACAGTGCCAGCTTCCATCACAACAGCTGACGTACAAACACGGCTGCACAGAGACGTGGACGGAAAGAACTCTCCACAGCCCTCCGGAAGGAGAACAAAGGGCAGTCTAAGTGCTGGGTTTTGTCACAACCAAACAGAAAAAGAGGAAACCCAAGTTACTCGAGAAGAATGGAAAGAGTATGCATTACAGAGCTTGCTTATGGGAGCTGAGCCAACAATGAAATGTGCGTGAATTCCGATGTTCTAAGTAACACTCGGGGTCTTTTCAGCATTGTCTTGTTTTACACTTGTGATGATTTGGGAAAAACCTTGTGCTTACTCCTGAGGGTGGCCTTGGCAGAGCCAAGGTAGTCACGATTCCGTGTAAGTGCCTTTCTTCGGAAAGAATCTACGCGAAGGAAGTGCCATCTGACTCGCGTGGGAAGCCTTGGCTGGTAGCAAGGCTCCCCCACCAGGGCCCACCGGAGGGTTAGCACAAAGAAGATGTGTCCATGAGGAGATTTAAATAAAGCAAGGAGCAGGGTCTCAAAGGTGTTCTAGGAGAGGATTTATAATTAACGTGAGGCACAAGGTTCCCAAAGTTGAATTTCATGCATAATTGCGATGTTCATTACCGCCGAGAATTCCCATTACAAAACCCGAGGAGGAACATGCAAGTAATGGAGAGACCGAAAGGGTTAACCAAATTACTCTGGGAACGGGGTTGCGGGAACGGTGGGTGAAAATAACAATGGAGCTATAATAAGCGGGGACGCGTGTTCTTGTTCCGAGAGGTTTTTACACACGCTTATTTTTAAGCATTTGATAGTTACAGGGAAAATGTCAGGAAGACATTTTCACAATTGCTAAAGGGCAGAGTCCTCAAACGGACAGGTCTCTTGCGTTGTTGTGGTTATTTTCCTTCTACAGGCAACACGGTGTAATTCCTATCACCAAAAACAAGTGCACGCACACAGCACGCACCAGGCGAAGAGCGGGTCAGATATGTAAGACACGCATATTTATAGCACGCTGTTTTCTTTGAACTTGGGTTTTTCACAATGCACTACGCATTAGTCCTTGCTAGTGCACGTGTTTCCTTCCTCCAGTGGTTGTAGAGTGGTTATCTGGAGTGGAAATGGATGGTAACTTACTTGATGCCCTTTTTTGATCAACACGTTTTCTTCTCTGCTGCCTTGGCTATTATGAGTGATGCAGGCAATGCCATCCTTGCAATGACTTCTTTGAGCGCATGTCACAAGACAATATAGGCAACAGACAATGGAGAGACAATAGGTTCGGGGGAGGGGCCCTGAGCCAAAGGGCAAGGTCACATGACCTTCTGATGGTTACTGCCAAATTCTGCACCCATGCGGTCCTATCAGCTTCCCAGACGCGTATGTACGAGAGCTCTCACTTTGGCCCCTGCTCGTCACCTCCGGGCATGATGCCGATTTGAACTTTTGTCAAGATGAAGGGCATCTATACTGTTGGCGTCTGCAATTGCGTATTTTGGGTCACGCGTGAGGCTGTACGTCTTTTTGAATAATTATTACCGATGCATACGTTTTTCTTCTGCGCTTGGACTGTTGTATTCATTAACTGTCTTTCTCTTTTCATTATTTCAGTTACTGTACTTGGCAATCCTAAGATTGTTGGGTCGTGGAGACAATGTTGGATTTGACCTCACGACTGGAATTCGTATCAGAGGCACAATTATCCTTTGGCAGCGATCGTTAAGCTGCAGGACCGACTGTTACAAACCATAAAATGATCCAGGTCCCGGCTGAAATAGCCTCTGGTTTAAACCAGAAACATGGGTATTAGCAAGGTAAAAGGGTGGAGAGGATTTTTAAAAACTGGAGAAGAGGGAATATTGACTTCTTGAAAGCCGGGCTGCACATTTATGGACCAAACCGCCGTGGAACTGCTTTGTGGACGTGGTTGTGGAGGGGCTGAGGGGAGAGGCCTCCCGTGGAGCACACTTCACAGGGCATGCCAGGTTTGCCTGTGAACCCATCTGATGCCACACGCAGCTCGGAACGATCACCAGTTTCCAGACCAGAGGACAGAGCCCTAATTTAGAGCATATTTTTTATTCCCAGGAGCCTGTGCACAGTTTAGACCAGGATGTGCATATGCATACTAGAGGGTCCCTCAAAGGGATATAAGTGGCCAGAACATTCCTCACTGTGTGGTTCATCTCGTTTGCATGAACAAAAGCAAAACCATTCAAACTGTACTTTCTCGGATCTTAAAAGTGGTTTGTGAGGTTTGTGAAGGTGGGCACCTCCCACCCATCACCTGCCTGCCCTTCATCTCACCCTCTCTCCTCGGAACCTGAGCCCTTGGGCAGTCGGCTTTGGGCCCCTGCTCCTTGGCCTCGGGCCTCAGTGGGACCAGAGCCCCTAGGACGCCGAAACTGAGACCACCCCCCACCGACGATCGTCCACGCCTCTGTAACCACTTCACCAAAGCCCCTGCCCTCCCCTTTGGCCCAGCCCCATGTTTTCTTCTCTCTCAGCACCAAGGACATTGGGACCCTCTGCTGACCTTGGGAGGGGGCGAAACCAGCAGGTGCAGACACGCTGACTGAGCCAGGCACAAGGCAAGAGTGGAGAATCCCTTTCTCGGAGTTGGGTTGGTGCCCAAACACAGCCAGGCAGGGATGCTGTGCTCTGCCTCAGGGCCTGGTGAGACCCTGCCTTCTCTGTGCCCAGTGTTGAGGCCCCTTCATGTGGAAAGCGCATGGCCTCACGCTGAACCCCGAGAAGGGTCGGCTCGCGGGGCCCGTGGCTTGGCCTCGGGGTGGGTGGGAGGGGGGCACCCACCTGCCATACTCTGGGGCTCCCCCTCCCCGATACTCCAGTCAGATGTCTCTTCCCTCCTGGGCTGTGAGAGAAGGCCAGGGATGGGGTGAAGGGGGCCCAGGCCCCTGCACGTGCAGGGATACCCTTTCCCAATTATTCCAGGGCCAAGGCAAAGAAATCCTGATTTAATATTACTAACCCGATACTTGAAATGCTCTGGAATAGTTCCGTTTATATTTACCCAGATTAAGCAATTCTGTCGAAAACCAGAAAAAAATATGTGTGCCAAACTATCTCTCAGGGGCCCATTTGAGAAGCAGAATTCTAAAGACACTTTTCCCGCTAAAAATAATGCAAGTTCCTCCCCCTCTCTCTGCCCCTCCCCGGCTCATGCTCTGTCTCTCTCTGTCTCTCAGTAATAAATCAACGTTAAAAAATTAAAAAATAAATAAAAATAACGCACGTTCCTTTAGCCCAGGCTGCCCAGCAGAGACGTGGTAGAAACGTGAGCAACAGAGATCATTTTAACTTCTCTTGTAGACATAAAAATAGAAAAAGAAATGAGTAAAATTAAGTCTAATAATATATTATACGCAACTCAATAAAGCTAACACATCATCATTTCCACATGCAGTTGGCAGAGAGCCTAATTAATGTGTGATTTTACACACTTTCCCCACTAGACCTTGGAAATTCAGCGTGCACTTTGCATTTTTACACTTAACAGTGCACCTCAAGTGGCCCGGCCACATTTCAAGAGCCCAAGAGCCACGCACGGCTAAGGGCTGTTCGATCGGACAGCGCGACTCCCCGAGGGTCAGCAAACTTTTTCTGTGAAACCCAGAGAGTGAATATTTGAGGCTCCACCACCACACAGTTTCTGCTGCGTTACTGAACTCTGCGGCTGTAGAGAGAAGTCAGCTCTTTTCCATATGCAGTGTGCAACTGAATGGCCGCGGCCGTGTTCCAGCACGAACTGACTTATAAAAACCGTTATCTGCAGGATTTGGATTGCAGAGAATACATTGCCAACTGCTGCGTGGACTAATTACAGTCTGAGATCCACTACTTTGCCAAGAGCAAGCAGTGACACGGAATAAAAATAGGTTTTGCGTACGGTTTCCTAAACTCTGTAACCACGGTGCTATGGACTGTGTGAATTGCGCACCCCTGTTCACATGCTGAAGCCCTACGCCTCAGCGTGACCATGTTGGGAGGCAAGACCTTTGGGAGGTAATGAGGGTTCAAGGAGATCACGGGAGTGGGGTCCCATGATGGGATTGATGTCCTTATGGAGATGCTAGAGAGATGTTCCTCCCCCAAGTGAGGGCAGAGCGAGAAGGCATCTTTTGCAGTCGGACAGAACCCTGTGCAGAACCCGTGTCTACGGCACCTCGATCCATCCAGCCCCCCAAGACTCGTGGCATGTGTCATGGCGGCCCAAATTCATTAGTATAACTGGAATAGTGCGAAACGGGCAGTATGTGAATGTAGCTTAAAAAAAATCCCTTATCTAAGCCCCGAACATACCTTTTAAAACGAAACTCTTTAAACATGAAAGCATTTTGAATCTTTTTATCTCAACGGGCATTTCTTCTCTCGATGACAAATAACTCATCCTTTACATCCGAATTCATAATAATTTGTAAGAGAAACACAAACGAAAACTGGTAAGTGGCCCACTCAAAAATTGCTGACAGGCTTTTCTGGCTGAAGTCACCCTGGGTCCTGTCACCCTGGTCTCGAAGTTAGGCTGGCTCCCCGTGTCGGCTTTGTGTCTTCGGAGCCCGACTCTGAAAACCCGCTCTCCTCCCTACCGCGTGGGGAGCACATTGTGCAGGTGATATCAGGACTTGGGGCAGGACCATCTATGCATTTTCTGATCAACATCAGAGGAATATTTCTTTTCTCCCCGTGAACTTTTCGCCTTCCTTCATACCATAGACATTTGTTTAATGCGACAATGATATTTCTTTCATGTTACTTTGTACAGCACATGGGATGCTCAATTGCCTGTAGTTAATTTTGAGTGCACATGTTGTTCTTTTATTTATAGGTCTTCTAATAAATACCTCACTTCAATATTTTTCTCATGTGTTAATACTTAACACATTATAAATACAAACTAGATCAATGCTATATTTCAACTGCGAAGTACCAGTTCATCTTTTTTTGTTGTTGTTATTTTTACCCTTTCCTTGTCCCTCCAAATCTATGTCTACAGAGGCAGAGAGGAACCCAGGGCCAATTTGTCCCTCTGCAGCAAGAGTGGTGATCTGTGTTGGGTTTCTCGAGGCGCCCGCCAGCGCCTGTGACGTCTGCTCCAGCCGTGGCCGTCGCCTGGGTGCGGTGTGATCCAGGCGTGGAATCTCATGCAGGAGAAACTCTTTTCCAACTCAGTGTCACCGTTTTCACCCGGCTTTGCTGGCGGGGCACACACGTGGTTCCACTTGCTGTGTTTCACAGGGTGTTTGATAAGCTGTAAAATGATACATATCCACAGTTTAATAACCTAGAAATTTAATAAAAAATAAAGGAAATGGATATTGTTTTTTCTTTGAATATGTCAACGGGGAACATACTTCATGGTGTTTTAAACTCCAGTTGATATTTTGATAGAAATGCTTAATTTATCTGACACAGGTATCATTTTCATTATTTTCATTCTGTAATGCAATCTAGATTCCAAGCTCATACGTGCTTTGGACGGACTAACCCGGCCTCTTTAAAGAAAAGCCCCTTGATTCAAGTTTGACAACAGACTCCTTGTGGAATGTCTCCCCGTCTCTGTGTCCTGAACCGCTCGACATTAGTTAGTTTTACTACGGTCAGTCCTGAGACTACATCTGATCGTAATGTTCTCTTTGTGGGGCCAAAACATCTTTCCTTGAATTTGGACAACAACGAAGGCAATGGAAAAATTAAGTAGCTAGCAGCTACTCCCCATTTAATTGTTGGGTCAGTTCCACCAAAAGAAGTAGAATGCTTCACCACTGCACTTGACCCAGGCAGGTTCTGAGTCAAGGCTGGAGAGGTTCAGAAACGTGGAAAGAATCTCCGAAATATATGCAACGGCTTCTCTTTATTTTGCAATAAAATTGAGGCCAGAAATTTCTCCCACTCGCATTGGACTTCATCTCTGTATGAGGCAAGAGTGTTCACACCGCAGCGGCCGCAACCCAGGGCTCAGCGGGTTTCCTTCCTTTTCTATAAATAACCCCTTCATTTTTCTAAACAATTTCCCCCGGTTATGCATCAGCCATGTGCTTTAAACATGTTCAATCCACCAAATATTTGTTTGGAAGCATAGTTTTAAATTCTCGGATCAGTTGCAAATTTGTTTAATGAAATGGACCCTACCATCATGGCGTTGGGGCGAGGAAGGGCGGCAAGGTTCCTGCTCTTTAGAATTCACCGAGGGTCTCTCCAAGACCTCATATCCGGGTGAGTTTTGTGGACGTTCCACGAATGCATTAAGGGAAGTCTATATTCCCTATTTTTCAGAAACTAAATTGGGCGCACATCTACAATTCAACTTTTTGAATTGAATAATTCAATAATTCATTAATAACTTAGTGTCCTCAGTTATCGAGGGCTGCCTGTCCAAGTCTGAGGGGAACGGGTCAAAGTGCACACAAGAAGCTGAGGGGGGCTCCCCATGGACGCCAATCTCACGTAGCTCCTCACATGCCCGTGCCATCTAAGTGCTCCTAGAGAGGAGCTCTTGCTATCCTCACAAAAATCCCAGGAGGAGGCTCCTGGGATAGGTTGACTTGTGTCCCTCCAAAAGTTGTGTGTTGAAGTTCTTACCATGAGCACCTCAGAATATGACCTTATTTGGAAATAGGATTGTAGCAGACGCCAGTAATTAAGGTGAGGTCATTAAAGTGGACCCTCATCCCGTGTAACCGGCGTCCTTATGAAAAGGGGGGATTTGGACGCAGACGCCCAAGTGGAGGCATGAGAACAGAGGTGGGGAGATTTGTCTACCCAGCAAGAGCGCCGAGCACCAAAGATGGCTGGCAAACCGCCAGTAGCCAGAAGGGGTGTGGGGCTGCCCCTCCCTCACAGCCTCACCAGCAGCCGGCCCTGCTGACACGGTGACTCCGAGGTTCCAGCCTTCAGAACTGGGGGCAGAATACAGTTCTGCAGGTTAAATCACCCTGTTGGCGGTGCTTTGTTGGGGCAGCCAGAGCAGACGAACATGGCCCCTAGTCATTTCCCCGGAATGTTTCGCGGAATAAGGGCTTTTCGTTATCTAACTTGTCAAGTTCCTGTCAAGCAATGCTTGTTTTTCTGTCCGCATCTCTCTTTATACATCTTGCTGCTCTGTGACCAGACAGATAAAGAGTCACGGCTACACCCTTAGTACAGGGAGCACTCCATACTATAGGGACACTTTTCAGGTCAGTTGCACATAGGCCTGTCGCAGGGGTTCTTTCTTTATCGGGGGGAGGTGTGAAGAGTCAGCCTACGACACATAGATTGCCAAGAATCTCTTTTTTTGGTGTATTTTTTAATTTATCTTGAGAGAGAGAGAGAAAGACTCCCAAGAAGGCCCCTCACAGGGCCTGCCACGGGGCTCAAACTCACGGACTGTGAGATCATGCCCTGAGCCGAAATCAATAGTCGGACGCTCGACCGACGGAGACGCCCAGGCCCCCAACCAATAATCATTTCTGATAGTGATAGGTTTTATGCGCCTTCATTCATATTTTAGTGGGTATGTGGGAAGTTTTGTAGAAGGAGCGTCAAGTCGACTACTTAAAAATCCCCCTCTCTGAGGCTGGAAGGGCACAGATAAGTTCCGACCAGACAAGCATCGTGTGAGACAGTTGGGAGTTGCCCGCTGCTAATTCCGGAATGCTACCTCTTCCGTCTGTCTTGGAGATGCTCCAGTGTCTGGAGCCTGTAACGTGGGGGGCCCCCACTGCCGCCTGCTGCTGACAAATGCAGGGTTATGTCTGGTTCAGTGCGCCTCCCAGCTTTCAGACAGGGGCACGCTCAATGGGACGAATTTGATCCGCAGAACAACCCTAAACAGTCCCACCCTGGGTCTGTTAACTTCTCGCTTGCTGACGAGTCTAGGGACGTCCACAGACCTCCCTGGGCCCCCTCTGTGGAAGCGCAAGGTGGCCACAGACAGCGGGGCCTGCTGGGAGCACGGGTCTGAGTCCTCAACTACAACCTATGCGGTCACTTTCTGCTTTATCAGTGGATGCCTTGGGGCCTTCAATTTGTCTTTTGGAAAAAACTGAATTTTTACCTGGAAGATATCTGCAGTAACAGGGCTTTTTGTCACACTAGTGCTGACCCCTGAGGCCGGTGTGGGTCCATGTGACTCGCTGGTGTCCTGCTGAGGGCTCCGGAGCTCTCTCTGCGTAGTGACCAGCACGGTCCCTTGATGGCCCGGGGCCGATCCTGGTTGATCCTGGACTGTCCACACCTCTGTCGCAGCCCGTTTCTCTCTACTCTTGGATTCCCAAGCCTCCTTACCTCATCCTAAACCCAAAGCCTGGGGAACTTTGATCCATGATCACATCGAGGCACCTGTTAACACAGTAAAACTTACGAAGTAATCAAAATCATGGTGAATCGATAAATACATACGCCTATTAGGCCCAAAATCACAGTGCAACTTACAAAGCTATAAAAGGAAGTATGGCACAGGTTATATATACACATTGGTTAAAAATTAAAGGGTCCTCTCCATGTATGCTTAGGGACACTTGCTGTGCCCGCCCTCTGTGCTGCAGTTGACGGTCACGGGCAGCGCACGGCCTTGCTGTCGGGAGGGTTCTACCCATCTCTCCACCCTGGCCCTCGGCTCAGCCTTACAGACCCCTTGCCAATAGCAAAGGGCCAGAGGTGCCACGGAGACTAGAGGGAGCAGCTGCCGTGGCAGTGGGAAGGGGAGGGTGCAGAGTGCAGCCGGCTGAACCCCTCCCAGGGCACTGAGAGTTCCAGGCACTCTCTCACGGCTGGAAACCAGCCTCTGGAGCCCAGACAACCTCCCTCTGCAAACCGTTGAGAACCTGGGTTAGAGTCTGAATTATTTTCACTTTTGCTCTCTCTAAAGTCCTAACCCAAAGGCTTGAATCATGTGGATGGGTGATCAGGAGGTGTTTGGTGATGGCTGGTTAGAAATTTGTCGGCTCTGTTGCCCTGACATAGGGAACACTGGAGGACCTTCCTGGGGCACCCCAGGGCCATTTGGGAAGAGGGCGAGGCAATCGGTGGGAAACGAAGAGTTATTTAACATGCAGAAGCAGGGACTCGAGTGAGTCAGTACCTACAACGAAAACATACAACTGCTCCCACACGGGACAGGGGCAGCCAGTGGCCCTACATGTTACCAAAGGCAGAACGAAAGGAAAAGGCTTAAATGACAGCATGAAGAATGGAGGGTAGGTGTGGGGAATGGCTCTCTGACACTGAGTTATGACTCATTAGGATAGGTTACTGGGAAGATAATACTCTTTGAAGATTTCAATATATACATATCCCTCGGCCCAGTGCACACTTTATGAGCCGGTTGATTTTAGAGCAAAATCCCGCATACCATTCTCATTTTCCCACGCAGGTCAATTTTACAGTGGCAGGTGGCATGGAGGCGGTCACCGGATCGCTCCCCACTGCAACCAGAGTCAGTGGTCGCAGGGCTTTCTGGATGGCCCGCCACATCTGGGCTTCTGCCTCTGGAGGACTGCGTGTCCTCGTCCACCCCCACCTGGCTGCTCCCCAGGAAAGGGCCGGGGGGCAGCAGTTGGCAGGACGGCCACAGGGACAGGCTCAGTGAACCGAGGCACGCAGGTGGCTGCCTGGGAACGTGCCGGCACGTGAGTAGGTGTGCCTTTGGGGGCTGCGTAAAGGACAGCTCAAATCTCAAAGGAATTTGATTACAATAACCCCCATAGCAATGAAATGCGATCTTGTACCTTTCTCATGTCGAATCTCAAGCGCTTGTGTTGTTACATGAAGGTGGGGACGGCAGGCTGTAGAGGGGTGGCTTCGTAGGGCTTCGAGGAGCACTGACCGAAGACCTCAGAGTCGCCCCGAGTGCCCGTGACTGTGTCTTTCACCGGGACTAAAATAAAACTTTTACGTTTGTTCTCCTTTAAGACATAGTTACTTCACGTTCTTTCTTTTTTTCGGTCCCTGCAAAGTCAAGAACAGAAAACGAGCTGGTTTAAAGACATTTCAAAGTGTTTGGGCAATTACTGAGGACTATTCCATTTTAACTGATTTTAATTTGGTGACACTCGGCTACGGACACAGCCCCCTTGGCACGTTTCCCCTCTTCTCAGGTCCTGTGGGATTTCTCATCACTGACAGGGGAGAGTGAGGGGAACCCCCCGACGGCCAGCCCTTCGGCGATGCGCGTCCTGCAGAAAACAGGTATTGTTAGCCTGTCCCCCGGCTTCGCCGAGTGCCCTGAAAAGGTGCTGACGGACACTGTGCTGAGACCAGGAGATTCCCTTACACCTGAGTTTGCTGGGTTTCCCAGACCCGAATCCTGCAATCGTGCAGAAGAGCCACTTCGGGGTGCGATTTTCAGTGAACAAAGACGATCCCAGATATGTTTCGTGTGTTTTGTTTGTTTGTTGATTTTTATTCGCTTTACTCTGCACGGCTTTAGAATGGATGTGAAGTGATGTCTTAGAAGCATGGGGAAATATAGAATGATGCCCATGAGTCAGGAAAATAGAGTGTTCTCTCCAACAGATTATAAAAGCAGGCGTAGGATTAGGCTGAGAATTCCACACTAAACCCAATCTAAATATGAGCTACTTTTATTTTAAAAATCTCTGAATTTAAAAGTATCTTGGCGTTTACCCAATTCACACATCTTGAAGTGAGTCCGGAAGGAAAAAGATAACATGAATATAAATGGTCTGACTTTATCCTCCTGCCGTCCAGCTTAAAAGCATTTCCCCTTTTTTGGGCAATTTACCAACTATTTCAGGCTATTAAAGTTACAAACATGTGAACAATGGATCTCAAGTCTTATTATCAAATTACTTTTGGATAAGTTTAGCAATAAAGTCTTTTGCACAAATCAAAAAAGTATCAAGATCATAATTAAGAGCATTATGAAATCTTTTTTTTTTCTTTCAACCTCAGAGAGTTCCTAAGCGCGTTAGCATGGAATGTGACTCATGTTGCAGCTACCATTTGAGGAATGATGAAAAAAAAAAAAATAATAAGAAAAAAGCACAGAAACCCTTAAATTAACAGTATCATATCAGACCCTCTGTGTTTCCGAAATGAACTCTTTAGGAAATAAAAATCCGCGTCTTTGTATGGCTTTGTTTTCTGAACAGTGAATCAGTTCCTGAAGCATTGTCAGTCAGATTTTGCCAAGTGGTGTTTCTCTGTGGTGGGACTTTCACAAGCCTTTTGGACACACGCCTTGCATGTAGGAGACTATCAAGGGGCACGGGGGGACCTTCACAATCACTGCTGGACATGTGCAAGGTGCGTGTGAAGTCACCAGTTTGCACTGGGGTAATGGACGCACACACAGGTTGATATATAGTAGGTATATTCACCACTATATAAATATCTATAGCTATCTTGCCAAGTTGTCAGGTTTATGGATAATGTACATAAAGATTTTTAACATGCAAGAGATGTCTAATAAATCAGTTAGCAGTGATTATGTTGGGGGGTCTGGGTGGCTCAGTCGGTTAAGTGGCCGACTTCGGCTCAGGTCATGATCTCGAGGTTCATGGGTTCGAGCCCCGCATCGGGCTCTGTGCTGACGGCTCAATCTGGAGCCTGCTTCAAATTCTGTGTCTCCCTCTCTCCCTCTGCCCCTCTCCTGCTCCCACTCTGTCTGTCTCTCTCTCAAAAACAAATAAATAAACTTAAAAAAATCACCAAACACACGAAAATCTATGTGACAATGGTAGCAGTTTATCACTATGCTAGCAAATATTCCATATTACACTGTGAATGTAAAGAAACACATGGGTGTATCTATCTGGTGTGTGTTTTGATGACCTAGGGTACCAGTGGATAAGAGAGGAACTCCATCCGGACATTTAAGGCCTTCTCCATGACCTTCCTCAAAGTGAACTGGCCAATAGTCACCTGCACGTTTGGTATGACCACCTTCGTAACCTTCGCTACTGTGTTCCTACGTCTGCCCCAACCAAGGGCCATGAACAGAGGAGCTTAAATAGCAGACATGCATTTCTTACTGGTCCTGGAGCCTGAGAGTCCAAGGTCCAGGCAACGTCCAAACAGGTGTGGTTTTTCCTGAGGCCTCTCTCCTTGGCATATAGACACGAACTCCTCTTTCTGTCCTCACGTGGGCGTCCCTCTGTGCATGTCTGAATCCACATCTCCTCTTATATAAGGACACCAGTCAGACTGGATTAAGACCAACTCTAGTGATCTCATTTCAACTTGATTCTCTCTTGCAAGGGCCTATCTTCAAATACAGTCATATTCCAAATATTGGGGTTAGGAATGCAGCCCACGGATTTGGGAGAGACGCAGTCCAGTCGATCACACTTATCTGTCCCGGTGGTGCTCACGTTCCCATGTGTGTGCACCTGAGTCACCCAGAAAGCTTGCTGGACCCCACCCCCAGTTTCAGATTTCATAGAACTGAGTTAGGCTGACACTCGTGCATTGCTGACATTTTCCAGCGGATGCTGACGCTGCTGGTCTGACCCCACAGTCTGAGATCCACAGATTAAAACTACAGCATCATCGAGGAGAAATAAGGCCAGATCCGTGCCCCATGAGTTGGCAAAGGCTTGAACTCGCTCCCACAGAAAATACTGCAAGGAAAGCCCTCCTCCTCTGCTTGGTTCCCCTTTTCTCTTTAGATGAGTTTTCCAATGTGGACAAAAATCGACACTGTTTTGTTGTGATGTGAAAACACAAACCTGAAATTACAGAAGACATTCTAATTAGTCTAGGTAGTTACGCACCTGGTAACAAGCGTAAAATACTTAACAAGCAGCGGAAATATTCTTAAGAAACCCAGGTCTTCCCGTGAAGGAGGCTGGATGCCATGGACACTGTTGGGATTTTGTGCTTAACGCCTGTTGTGGGAAATCAGTGTGGGGGCAACCAGGAACCACACTGGAGTGTCTACTTCTCACTCCTTCCTGCTCCTGGCCCACAGCAGCTTTCCTTCTCACCGTCTTTGCCCTAATCTTTCAGAAAAGGAGCACTCGAGTCTAGTGAGGAAGCAGACAGCGAGCTTTGAGAGTCTGTCAGTTGTAGCTCAGGGTAGAAGGAGGCTTGCAAGGTCACGGAAATCCAATTCGCGTCGATCATGTTCCCCCAGCTGAGTAAATTCAATAAAAACAGTTGTTAATTATTTCATCATAAAATTCGTACACAGAAGATATCATAAAACATAAAATAAAACTTTATATTGACAAAACATTATAAAACAGCACTGTCCCTCATACGAGGATAGTACGTCTTTTTCTATTTGATTGCTTTCTTACGTCTCTTAAATTGGATTTTGGTTGGTTTTCATCGCTCGGCCGTTCAAGTTGCTCCAAGGATAAGCGTGTTGTGCTTGTGGACAGTACTGTTTAGCAAAGAGTCGAGTTCCTGTACAAGGACCTGGGTGTTTCCGTAGGTACCATTTAGAAGGCAAACTTTATTGACACATACTGGATGCTATGTTTGCCTGTCATAAAAATGAACTAAGACTTTATGTCATGAGACAACCCGAGACCAGCAGCACATCATGAACGTGGGTTAATTTGATCCACCCTGAAAAACTCAGGGCAGCTTTCTAAGACCATCCAGAGAAGAAACACGTGAACGGAAGCCGAAAATCTTCCGTTCTTCAGCATGTTGCTTCCGCACCCAGTGTTGAGTGGCTACAACCATCAGCGAGCAAACGGGTCTTCCCCAGGCACCCTGTGTGGAATGGCGTGTGTGGTGCAAACACTAGAGGGACGGTTCCATCCCCTCCGGCCCAGGCCTCCTGGGCTCACCGGCCCCTGATGGACACGTAGGCCCAGCACCTCCACCGTCAAGGAGTTGCTCCCGCTAAGACTGGCCGGACGACAGAAGCTCACAATAAGCTCACTCTTCCCTATGATAAACAGTCTGTTTTTGTGCCTTTGATTAAAATTTAATAAGAAAATATTTCAGCAAGGCGAAGACTTGTTAAAAGCAGGTGAGGAAAGATGAACCTTGACTCCGCACAAGACTAATCCCCTACTCTCTAGCTTCTCATGTTCCCTATTCATGCGGACGAGGCGGGCGTCCTCGGAAACGGGGCCTCGCCCCAGCAGGAGGATCTTTTTCCGTCCACATCCAAGCCCTGAAGGAATCTAAAACCTGATCTGGGAACTCCTGTCTCCACCACTCACCTACTGAAACCAAAGTCCTTTTTCCAGCAGCTGCAAAGATACAAAACTCCACCGGAGGCGGGGGGGTGGGGTGGGGGGTAAGGGGGGTAAGGGAGAAGAGGGCTTCTCGGCGTCTTCTGTGCAGGAATCGACCCTGCGGGATTCAAGGAAGCATAACTCAAGAACGACAAGCTTGAGCCAAAGTAAACGGAGGAGTCTGAGCAGGGAAATCCCAGCGTGAGCGAGGAGTTCGGGCCACGCAGGCGGCTTGGACCCCAGGCGCTCACGTGCCGCCCTTCACCTTCGCCTTCGTGAAGGGCAGGGCGCTCGGAGAGCTTCCCGCAGTCTGCTCGGGGCGCAATGCTACTAATCACCCCAAAGACTCCGACCGAGCCTGGGTCGTGTGGAGGGGGATTTGTCATTGTGAACAGCACGCTGAGCAAAGAGCGTTTCCCAAAGAAAGGCTTAAGTCCGACTCGTTACGGTCCTGCTACTAAAAACAAAGTTTATTGACTAACACATATAGCATGTATGTTTGCATATGTCTACTTCATATATAAGTGTTTCACGGGTGTATTTGTGCACGTGTACATTTTTCTCCTGATTCTGGCAAAATGGGAAACATGCTTGGAAGTGTAGAGTAAAGAAAGGAGGGGCAGATGTAGTGTGGGGGTAATAAGATAAAGAAGAAATACTCCAGGGAAGGAGAGGAGGGGAGGGAAAAAGAGAGGGGAGGGAAGGGAAGGGGAGGGGAGGGGAGAGGAGA
>NW_024412377.1:2016916-2202039 GCF_014898765.1 Herpailurus yagouaroundi | reverse complement strand
GTGGCTGCAGTTACAGGAATGGGTTTTTGAGCGTGTGTCATAAAAATCTGGCCAAAAAGCAGATCTTGGAGACCGATTGCGTACATGTTAAGCTTGCTTAGATTGACTCTGTTCTGTGGGTGTGAGCGCCATTGTTCTCCAGAGCCGGGTGTGCAACTTCTCAGATCAGAACTAAGCTCTGGTGCGACTTGCTATGCACGTAAGCAGGCCGTTCGTTCTCTGCCGCAGACGCCTCGCTGCAGGAGATCACGCTTCTCTGGGGGGAGGGGGGGCGTGCATCTGGCCTGGGTAAGAGCTGTCCAACCCGGTAAAGTCCTCTCTGACCTCTGGCCTCCGCTGGGTCGCGACCCCCTTCTTGCTGGTTTTGGGGCAGCCTCGAGCTGTTTGCTCTGGCAACCAGGGTCTCCTAGGGCCTTATCTGATGTATGTTGATAAGGACGACTCAGCATAGTGGACAACCCTGTCCAGTCCCCAAACTCCTCAGACTCCCTCTAAGAGAAGGAGACACGGGAATGTCCAGAATCCGGCCAGCCTGCTTCCGGGGCGTGTAGAAAATGGGCTCTTCTGGTCACTGCTCCCTTGGCCTCCTTTGCTCCAGCTGCCTGGTGCCATGCTTGCTGCGGACGTTCTGAAGAGCTCTCGCATTCTCCCTGGCTGCACTCCTACAACCAACGCACAAGGATCTGTTTTCCTTTGGATCTGTTCCTGTGCCCGGTGTTTTGTTTGTTTTTGTTTTTTATAACCTTACCTTCCGCTGGCCCCCTGGATACGGTGTGGGACAGTCAGAGGCAATAGGCAAAGACTACTTTCCAGCTCTCAGCTCTCTCTCTGACTCCCTATCGTTGACCAGACCGGGCATTTTCTCGTCTCTGGAGACACGTACTGTACCCTTTCTGCTCTGTACCGCATTGTGAGAGTTTCAGGCTCCTTGGGATTCGATCTGAGTTCCTGGTTCCAACAACCCAAAGTCTCGAGTCCCAAGAGGCTTGATTATAAAAGGCCATTCCAAAAGTCAGCTGACGTCTTTATTCCAGGTTGTACCTACTGTTCTTTTAAGGCGTGGGGTGCCTTCAACTCACTGGGTGGAGGTGAGACGTCTCAGAAAGCATGTGGCAAAGGAAACTCCTTGGATCTCAAAATATACATGCTGCCCCACCGTCCATGGGCAGCTCTGTCCTGCAGTCCAAGAATTCCAGCTCCAATTCATCCACTTAAGGAGACGACTCTGCCAATTTCCCTTTTTATTTTCCATCCCCCTTCTTTCCCATTCATTCTGGTCACTTTGCTCACTTCTGTCCCAGAGCACAGGATAAGCAGACTCACCAACAACATTCTAAACCATTGACACTTTACTGCCCCAAGTGCAGAGAAAATGAAGGAAAGTGTAGAAGCCACTCTCTCTCTCTATCCCTGTCTCTTTGTATCTCTCTCTTTCTCTCCCTCCATTATATTGCCTATTGAAGACACAGAGTTGCAGAGGACAGTCTGGTGCTGATGTCTTAGAGATTTTGAAACTTTATATGTATGTACAGAGAGAAGGAAAACTATTACCTAGGGGAAAAGAAGGTAAAGTGAGAAGACTGTTCCATATTGTGCCCGTGGTGGTGGTTACCTGATACGCATCGTCAAAGCTCACAGCCACATTCCAAAAGGACAGATTTTAGTTTTGTACATAAAAAGTGAAAAACAAAGAAAGGCACGAGGGAGGGAGGCTGAGCAGGAGAAAGGGAAGGGGAAGAAAACACCATTTATGAATTCAGATGGACGTCCATGGATACGGTGAACTTCTGGGCTAGATCCCAAGCTCTGAGTTCAGAGGAACACCCAAACCTTAACAAAGTTGGACAGAACTTGTTTTTAAAGACCTTGAGGAAAGGAGATTCCATCCCTTTCCATGGCAACCCATTCCAGCCGCAGGAAGTTCTTTGTATCTCAAATTATTACCTTATGATGCAGTTTAAATTCATTTCCGCTCATGTCTCCCTTTTGCCCAAGGAAGACAGAGCAGCTGGTCACCATCCTCAGAGGAAGGTTCACTCCTGTTCCTGAACGTCATTCCCAGGTTGGCTGTCAACCATCTCATCATTAAACTAAATATGTATAGTTCCCATAACCTTCTAGAATTCTTGCCAACTCATTAATCATTGCTCATGTTTGGGTGCATAACACTGAGCACGGGGCTGTAGGAAAGGCCTGGGTCCAATCACAAAGGGAGAGTGTTGTGCTGACATGATTGTATCTGCCTTTCTACGCAAGCTGATTCCAGAGTTGGTTCCAGCACAGTGACGCCACACGGTTGACACCCTCATGATTGAAATGCTCTAACGCCTAGGTCCTCTAGATCGCACACTGTGACGGCTCGTGGGCATTGGCAGAGCGACCATCTGCAGTCTCGGGCCCCCCATGCTCCCTTGTCCATGACACGTGATGTGGAGGTCAGATAAGATCGCCATGATAGTAAATGAGATCACGTGGGAAGCTCCTAATTTGAGCTTCGCACCCAAAGTCCACACACGCAGAGGCGTTAGTGTGTAAACAGCCGTATCGACGAGGCCTCTAACATTAGGGGCTGCGGAGGGCCGCAAGGACATGCCTTTAGCATGGGGAAGCCTGCCCCAGCGGTAAAGATACCATTGTGTTACTTGGGAAAATGTTGTATGTGAGGGTCTGGTGCTTGTCTGAGTTGTGGCACGGACGGGTGCATCTGTGTGTGTGGCGTTTGCGGGTGTCACCATGTATGCAGGATGAGTTGGGAGGAGAAAAACTCTTCAAATCGCTGACTGTCAGAAACTTGAGGTCTAGTCGATGCAGGAGTTCCTGCACAATAGGAACCAAATCACGGGTCATTTGGGAATCCTGTAGGTTAAGGACACACGCGGGGTGCGTGATGCTACCGTGGCTCCAATTGGCTGGTTTTGTTTCCCCTTCCTAATGGGCCTTTGCTTCCATCCATGTCTCCCATCCCTTAGGACTCTTCTCCCATCCTCTCGATGGTGGGCTTTGCACCTGACCCGTCCCTGGACAAGATCACCGCCGCACAGACATTTCTCCCGGTCCCCACGCTTACGCCTCCCACTGTAAACCGCTGGCTAGCAGCATTCCCAAACCCACCTCCTAGCAGAAGGCCCTGGCCCACCCCTATGGAAGGCCCAGAAATCAAGCCACCAGCAACAGACATCCCCTATCCTCAAGGACTTGATATCCGAGGATCAGGACGAGTCAAGAGGGACCGCAGGGTGAGATATGTGGAGGCGGGATGGGGGCAGCAAATCCGAGCACACGGGAGAGGAGAGGGCAAAGCTGAACCTCTAAGGAGTCTTTAGTTGTGACTGAATTCTCTTCTTTCTCTGGGAAGGCGAACTGCTGGGTGCAGAGCAGGAGGAGAGAGCAGATCAGCGGTCAGAGAGAGGTTAGCATGGGGTTGGAAGGGCAAACTCAGTGCAGATAATGAAGAATCCTGTAACTCGCATGAAATATTTGGACTTTTATGTTGACGGCGAGGGAGGGCCATTGGAGGTCATCAGCAGGGTAGGGATGTGATTGCAATTGAGAAATATCACTGGTGACACAGTGGGGGGAGGGTGGGTGTGTCAGGAGACCAGACAGGTGGGTGGCATGAGTCAGGTGAGGGATAGGAAGAGCCTGATCTCAAACAGTGAGAAGGGCTGGTGGGGAGGAGACGACGTACGTGATCAACGCTTGGCAGCTGGTGACTCGCAGTGCTGATCTGTTTGGGGGTCTGTGGAAGAAAAAAGGGGAGCAGAGGACGGTGTGTTCAGGCTGGCCACACTGAGTCTGAGATGCCTGTGAGAACAGAATGGAGAAGAATAACCATTGGCCACTTAACCAGATGGGTGTGCAGGTCTGGAAAGGACCTCCGTACCTGTTAGCCTTGCCCAGGCCCAAATGTGACCGTGGTGGTTGTACCCAAAATTCTCATGATCGTCCCTGGCTGTACTTGTTTTCTTCAAACACGCCCAACATAGCAGCTGCTGGCGCTCCCCCTGGCCCACATCTGGTGCGCGTCCAAACCAGCTTTTCATCCAAGAGATCTGTTCATCATGTCCTTCCTTTCAGTGCCCCGGCTTTTAGTGCTGGTGTTTATCACCTACTTGTGTTTTAAATATGTTTATATTTTAGTTGTACCACATCAACACTACCCACCTAGCTAGTGAGCTGGGTTCCTTTCTTTGCTGCTTCTTTTATTTATTTATTTATTTATTTATCTATTTAATCCTTATTTCTTTTTGAGAGAGAGTCAGAGTGTGAGCAGGGGATGAGCAGAGAGAGAGGGAGACACAGACTCCAAAGCAGGCTCCAGGCTCCGAGCTGTTAGCACAGAGCCTGACGTGGGGCTCGAACCCACAAACCGTGAGATCATGACCTGAACTAAAGTCGGATGCTCCACCGACTGAGCCACCCAGGCACCTCAATTCTTTTTTTTTTTTAATAGAAACATTCTAAGGAAGTTTTGTAACTGAATGATAGGAAAGAGTGGTGGTTAAATCACTGAGTTCAGGGCAAACTGATCAACGAACCTCCACTGCCCTGGTGGGAGATGCACTGTGGGGTGCTGCAGAGCCCAGTTTTGGTGGAGCGTGAGGAGCTTCCGGGAGGATGGGCCCCAGAATCACCCGTTGTTGCCCACTCCATACAGGTGTCTGTCCGGGAAACTCAAGTGGGTCTTCAACATGCCAGCAATAGGCAATAGGATGAGTATTTGAGAATACGTACAGTCATTGAAAGAACGAACCAGATCCCAACTTAATGAAAAGTGGAGGCAAACCGATCCTGGCAGCGACGAGTTCGCTGTCACTGGCACTCACCCGGGCTCTTAGCTGCGGTGACACAGTAATACAGTATGTTAATTGCAAAGTATCTTCTTTTCTAAGAAACTGACAAAACCCATGGCTGAGTGGTATTCAGGGCACGGAGGTATTTCTGCTTTAGTTCCGACTGAATTCTCTGCTTTCTCTGCCTTGCTCTGAGCTACCTGGCTGTCACCTGCTCACCTGCTAATCTCCATCCACACCCGCGGCTTTTCTCCCATCAGTGGTCATCAGACTCTGAGGGTCCCAGATCAGATGATATTTACTTTGTAAGCAGAGCTCTCTTCAAACAGGGACACTTGCACCCCGAAGTTTCTAGCAGCACTTTCAACAATAGCCAAAGTATGAAAAGAGCCTAAATGTCCATCAACTGATGGATGGTAAAGAAATTGTGGTTGATATACACAATGGAATACTATTTGGTAATGAGAAAGAATTAAATCCGGCCTTTTGCAGCAACGTGGATGGAACTGGAGAGTGTTATGCTGAGTGAAATGAGTCAGGCAGAGAAAGACAGATACCATATGTTTTCACTCTTATGTGGATCCTGAGAAACTTAACAGAAGACCATGGGGGAGGGGAAGGGGGAAAAAGTTAGAGAGGGAGGGAGGCAAACCATAAGAGACTCTTAAAAGCTGAAAATAAACTGAGAGTTGATGGGGAGTGGGAGGGAGGGGAGGGTGGGAGATGGGCATTGAGGAGGGCACCTGTTGGGATGAGCTCTGGGTGTTGTATGGAAACCAATTTGACAATAAATTTCATATTAAAAACAAACAAATAAACAAACAAACAAACAAACAGCCACAGGTGATTTGCTCTTACAGGTGCTGGTGTTATGGCCCCCCACCACCCCCAGCAAACTGGGGACGGCCTCCCTTTCTCAGGGAAGCCTCCCGTGGGGTCGGCCTGTTACTCTAGCCCCAAAAATGGCTCGTTTTCTTTCTACCGAATTGCTGTTTTGCACTCCTGGTTCGCTAAGCTTTTCCTTCTGAGTGAGGTTTTAAAGTCTTCCTAGATTTCGCAGGGGAGTAAAACGCTTCCAGATCCGGCACCGGTGGGAAACAGCTTTCTCGCTGAACAGAAATCTCTGGCCCCGGGATGCTTTCTTTTTACTCAACGTCAACACCTAGCCTGTCCCTGACCCCACGATTGCCTCCCTGACAGCCGTAATTTGAGGTCTTACCAATCAAAACAGGCTCTTAGCCATTTCCCCGCTCCCCCAACATTTCAATAGATTGGTCAGATTAACTCATAAAGAGCGGGTTTCTCAAACGCATGTGTGGAGTGCAAGGCGGCCGTGTGGGCCCGGCGGGTGTCAGAAGTGAGTCTCAGTTTTGACTCTGTGGGTTGGAAGGAGCCGTGAGCTGGGATATTAAACACCTCTGGGCCCTTACTTTGTCCTCTTTCTAATGAAATAAGTTTCCCACTCTGTCTGTAGAGAAATGTTCCCTAATAAGCATCCGGATGTGACTCCTCACGGGTCTGACATTAACCACTGGCCATGAGTGAGGCACCAGGCTCTAGCACAGCTTCCCACTTTCTGGCTGAGCCCAGAGACCCTCGGAGACATGGTGTGCCTGCAAGAAGAGACAGACTGAGGGAGAGACTCTCCCTGGAAACTCCTATGAGCCCCAGGACCTTCATGTCACTCTAGGAAAGTGGAAGAGGCTCTCAAGAGGACGGAACCCTGGATTCGGGGCCACCCGGTGAACGGGGCTGGAGCCAGATTTAATGGGATTAGGGAAAGTAATAAACCATGACTTTTCACATTTGTTCTATTTCTTCCCTTTCTTTTGATCATTTTCTACGAGTCAGATTTGTGTTAGACAATTTACAGACCGCTTGATTTAAGCCTAGATGCAGCCCTATTAGATAATTACTGTTGTCACTGCGCTATTTCCACCATTTTCCGAGCTGAGGTTTGAAGATTCTGAGTTCAGAGCCTGTGCAGAGAGATTTATCACCAGACCAAGGTATCACCCATCCGCAAATCCCTTCAGAATACCAGCACGTCAACTTTCCCCAGAAATTAGAAAACTTCGTTTTCTGAGTCCACTGAAACCAGCAAAGTAGTGATTGCGTTTGGAACCCGGCATTTCTGGATGAATGACGTGAAACCCAAAGAGGGCATTGAACTCCAAGCCGCAGATAAGGGCGTTTACCCCTGGGTGCTCCTCGCGCCCTCCCACACAGACAGGCTGCTGGGCAGAGTCGCTGGTCACAGCTGGCCCAGGGGAGCCCTGCACGGCACCTGGCAAACGGACAGACGACTCGAAAGCAACACCAATATAACAGGAAAGGATGAATGCATTTTGTGTAGAGGAAGTTTTTAAGTGCAGAAGATATTTTTGGACGTTCAATGCCTGATCAGTTAAAGAACGATTATTCATAAAAAACAGCATGTTTGCAGGGAGCGACCCAAGACTCTTACAACCTTCTCTCACTTTGTATTTCTCCTGCCGTCTTAGGCTGGAGCCAGACAAGCCTGCTTTATATAGAAAGGCACCACACACACACACACACACACACACACACACACACATCTAGAGCAGAACACAGCAGGAACAAGGTGCTTCATAAAGATTCAAGCTTTAACATGTCCCAGCTCTTCAATAAGAAGTCATCATGAACCGTACTGATCCCGCCCTGTGTTTACACGGATGTGAGGTCGGTAAATACCCATCTCAACATCGGTCGGCCACTAGACCTAAAGGTGGAAATCTTGATTTACAGACAGATATCGTGCTTCCGGCTTTACTGTGTGTGTATCTGCGTGCCTGTCTTTGTGTGTGTATGTGTGTGTCTGTCTTGCAAACGGCAGATGCAAATCCAGAACCCGAGAGAAGTCACCACCCCCCTCAGCTGGATGGAGGCTGACAACTTCCTTAACTCCACGGACGACGTGTTAGCTCCTCTGTTGTGTGTTTCCCGGGAACACCATCCCAGAACCCTTTCTTGCTTGCAGCTCTAGCACCTACAAGGTCAACGGCCACATTGTGCTATTTTGCGTGCATTAAATGACAATCGGAGGTCTGTTTGCACACCTGCTCGTGCTTCTCCTGAAGTCAAGGTCTCTGGATGAGGTCTCTCCAGGGGATCTGTAGGTCTTTTTGAGTCAGTGGCAAGGAGGGCCTACCTCTCTGATTATTCTCCCATTGAACAGGTGGAAAAGAGCAAGGGTCGGGCCAGCAGGCTGGAGGTGGGGTCAATGTGGTGACAAGTGCGCATCATTGTAAAATGTGTTCAGCTTCTGAGATAGCTTAACGATTCTCTCAATGCGCTGGATATTTGCTGATTGACCAATACGTCCATTTTCTTTTTTTTTTTCTTTTTTAAAAAATTTTTGTAATGTTTATTTATTTTTGAGAGAGAGAGACAGAACGTGAACAGGAGAGGGGCAGACAGAGAGGGAGACAAAGAATCCCAAGCAGGCTCCAGGCTCCGAGCTGTCAGCACAGAGCCTGATGCAGGGCTTGAACTCACGAGCCCTGAGATCATGACCTGAGCCGAGGTCAAACACTCAACCGACAGAGCCACCCAGGTGCCCCCGGAAATGCCCAGTTTTCAATAAGGCAGACAGTTTTCTTTCACCAATTTTGGGAATCACAGATCGACTCAAATGCTAAAACAGTGGACTTCACAAAGGGCATTTCATTTCTCTGCTCAGTCGGCCGAGAGCAGTGGCTCAGAGGCACGTACAAGTCAACCCCCCGAAGGTGGCCCAGCCCAGATGGGACGCGGCCCGCGGGCCCCTGAGCACCACGTAGAGGACTGTGGGTAACACCATGCCTGTGCAGACTTGTGCTCAGTCCAATGCGATGTCCTGGAAGGTCACCATGGCCATCACCTGACCTTGCTAGAAACTAAACCCCCATTTTTCCTGATTCACAACTCCCCTCTGGGGGAGAGAGGTTCTAGATGCAAAATGTTGTAGGGGAGGACAGGGAAAGTGAACATGTGACTTAGCTGCCCAGCTTCAGAAAGTCAAACAAGTGTTAACATGAAGAGAGAAAGGGGGGAAATCCTTTAATTTGCTGTAAGCTCGTGTCCTCTTTTCTCAAGAAATTACAGAGAGGATGGTCCGACGTTTTCCCATGAAATACTAGAAAGGCCAGATAAGTGTGCAATGTCAGCAGAGAGGAAAAGAAGGGAACTCCTACTATTTTCCAGCCTCTGCGTGCTGGACCTCAATGTGTTTCTTGGGGTGCGGTGGGTGGGCTGAAGTCCCGGAGGGCGCCCAGACACGGTGGCATCCCAGCAAGGTACACACCGACCACCCCAGCCGACCTGAGAGCCTCGGCGTAAGGTCCACACCTGGGAATACCTAATGACATGCGGGATGAGCAAGTTCTTTTATTGAAAATAATCCACATGGACATGTAATTGTCAACGGCAAGTCGATATTGTATATTTCAGAAACTATGCCAGAGAAAGCTCTTCCTTTCCGGGATCTTTTTTGTTTTATGGGAGGTTTTCTTCTTCCTTTAGACTCTGCTTTACAAAAACCCATTTCTTGCAGTTGAGGAGAGGCAAAATGGACACAGGAGAGCGTCCTCAGCTCCCGACCAAGTGGAAACAGTACTTTCTCCCATCCTCCTTCAAGATTCCACTCTGCACGCCAAAAACAAACACGAAGGAAAAGAAAGGAACAGCCAGCCCCCTGTGTAATTGGCAATTAGGACAATGATATAATGGCAGCTACCATTCATCCCCCAGGCACCAGGAATTCTGCTAAGAGTTTCACATTTATTCTTTCACTTAGTTCTTACAACGAACCATGGCACGGCATTATCATCCCCAGTTTAAGGATCGGCAAGATTGAGAAATGGAGCAATTTCACGACGGGTTCAATACCACAGGGCGCAGTAGATACTTGAATCAGAATTCTAGTGCCTGAGTCTACTGTGTGTGCAAACCAAAGAGACCGTATTGCATGTTTACAACCAATGCCTGCAGAATAACCACCGTTGGCTTGAATCTCTGGGCTATTAAATTATTTGCATAGTAGTCTTCCAAACAGTATGAAGTTTTAGTTCTTGGAACACGCACGATAAGAGAACGAGGTGCCAGGCAGCATAAGTAAGATTGAAGAATCCGAATTGCAAGTTCGTTTATGAAAACCCTTAAAACAAGATCAGGTTTTCCCATTCACTAAAAATGCAATAGCAGAGGCAGAATCCCAAACCACAACGATGCCATCAATGCTTTCTAGGTATTTGAATGGTGATAATGGACGCAGCGCAATGCGTTTTCGTTTTCTGCTCGGCTTGAAAGACACGTATCTGGTTGCCTACTCTTCCCCCACTGGTAATTCTTTTGTCTGGCTCTTACTCCGTCTGCTGCTTGAAGTCAAGTTTCTGTACATTGTGTCAGCGTCTCCTGAGCCTAGCACAGTGTCTGGAATGTTTTAGGGGCTCACCAAATGTGTAGGGAAGTGGAGAGCTGGGTGGGTAGAGAGACAGACTCAGAGTTGCCGGCGTCCATATGTGTCTGGTCTCGCCTTGGATTTAAGCTGCGGAAGGGTCGGGCCACAACTTGCTCTCCTCCCGATTCCTGGGTGCTGTGTTCACACCCGGCTCACCTTATTACCTTTGCTTCTTGTACTAAGCCAATCAGACTTAGGACATTGAAGCCCTGAATGAAAAACACGCACAAACATAATAACAAACAATGTTCCCGTCTCCTTTGCTCTATAAACTATGATTTCTGAGAATGCATTAATATTAAGAGGGAAGAATAAATTTCTTTTATGATTTACACATAAGCAGGGAAATTTTGAAAATTTCATTTGCCTTCATTTACATCAGCTAATCAATTACCTTTGTTCATTGATTAATCTAGGTGTCTGAACTATTTTATTCTCTGGCCAAATATTTGTACTCCTATTTGACTTAGCTAATACTTCTAGCCATTGGCTTCAAAAGAAAGTCTAAGCATTATTCAAGGAACCAATATTTGCTACTGGGCTTAGAGCACTAGCAGAGGGAAAACAGAGAGCAAGGAGAGAGGAGACAGAAAGAGATAGGGAGGGGTTAATTGATTAATTGGGAGGTGCTGTCAGAAGAAAAGCAAAGGGTAAAAGGAGAAGAGGTACGGTTCCTTGGCAGAGTGGAAATCCAGGAATGCTGCCGTGAACTCAGCAGAGCTCACGGTCCCTCTGGAATTGCATCAGGGGATCTCCCTCGGGGCCGGCATTGTGTGATGAATTACATGACATAGCAGCGTGTCCACAAAAGCACCCAAAGTGCATAAAGTGACCAGGTCTTCCCAGCGTCTATTCTGATCCATGTGTGGCCCAAGAATTTCACCACCTGTTTTGCAGAGCCCTGCTTGTTGGGACCAGGGTATATTTTAGGCGTGTCTTCAACAGCACTAGAAAATATTGAGTAAATGGAACACGTTACAAAAAACACTTAGAAGATGAATCATTTCCCCCAAAAGACCAACCTGTAGAAAGAACAGGATCTAGAGGAGTGGGCTTCGATACCCAATTTACAAATAACTTCATGCCTGGCCTCCTTTCCTTGTGCTAGTCACGGGGTGTAGACGCAAAGTGGATCAAAACCCACAGATCACTCATTGTAAGCAAAAGTAAAGAAAACAAAACGAAAAAGGAAACCTTCCCCATTTTGATAACAGCTGAACCGTGACACCTGAAAAACAGTAATCATGTTCTATAGGAGAATAGGAAGAAGTCCAAGGCGTACTGCCCCAGAGGCAGGAGGGCATTAAGAACAACAAAATTTTAACTCCTTTGACCAGCCTCTTTCCCTAGAGAAGCACACTGACTTGATGACATCCAGTGATCTTCATAAGGAAACGATAAACTTCTACCTTAACTCTATGAAGGGTTCCATTTTGTGATGTTAAAAAGCTGAATGATCTGGTTAAAGATAGCCCTTAGAAAGATAAGTGGTGTCTGCATTGAAATGTAGGGTGTCCTTCATCTGAAGTGATCTGACCTCAGAGCACGAGACACGTGCTCGCAAAGGGGGAAGAGTGGGCTCTCCCCACGCCAGCTCTCCTGATCTCCATTATATCCATTCATTCATGAAAACCATGTGTTTGCAAGAAAACATGTCAAAATCAAAGCGTGGATGTGCCAGGCTATGTAATATAGCATCACTGGGTTTTTCTTTCCTATGGGGGGGGGTGATTAAAAAAAATGTATTGCATTAACGTTAGGTTCATGAGGCAAATTTGGTAAGCAAATATAGGTGTGTGGTTGAACAGAAGAACCAGTTAAAATCACTCTGTTGAATCTCCGACTTGTGAGAAACTCTGCCAGTTTACCTGGACCCAGAAAGCTCACATCTGCACCACGGGCACGTACCTTACCTTGGTCACCTGCATGTTTCTCATTGAGGCTCACAGCACATCAAACAGGACATCTGTCAGAAAATGCAAACTGGAAAATGGGATACATATGGGGCTTAGAACACTTTCCACGAAAGCAAGAAGGAACAATTGAAGGGGTGTTGCATGAAAACATGATTCCCATTATGAACTCAAAACCCCAGGACAGGTCTACGCAGGCATGGTGAGGAGGAGCCTGAGAGTCAAGCCCGCGATTCAGGCAAGTGTGCTGTAAGGGGTGCCCACCATCATTCTGTGGGGTAAAGGTAAGGCCACATTCAGAGGAGAGGGGGGCCCTTTCTAGCTTGGAGCCAAGTTCCATTCCAGAATGGTCAAAGATCTGAGACACTTACTTGGCTTAAATGAACAACTTCTTCAGAATATTTTGGGGAGTGAGCACTGCCTACAAGGCATGTTCTTCCTAACATCTCAGATGAGCCACCCTCCAGCCTCTGCTGGTGACTGAGTCAGGTCATCTAGATTTTCAGGACCCTGGAAAGGGCCTCATGGTAACCAACCCCTCCCTCCGCCGCCCCCACCCCCACCCCCCCGCCCAACACACACTCAGGCTCCGTGTCAGAAGCCTTGTGCTAGTTTCGAGGTCACTAACATTTCTGTTTTCTCATAAAAGAGAAGACTATTATCTTGAAGATGTTGTTCCTACCTATTTTGACCAAATACACAACAATTACAGCAATGAAGTGCTGTAATGAAGTGCATCAGAAGATAAAAATACATCATCATAAAGGGGTGGGGTCCTGGAGACAGACCCTCAGTTCTAAATTATGAACTGCTTGCAAGGTCCTGCTAGCAAAGAGAAGGGCTCCCACAGCCACGCTTGAGATTTCTACAGCCAACAGTACCCAAGAGGAAAACGCATGGTTCCATGCGATGTATTTTATAAAATCCCTCTTTCAAAGGGGCTCGGAGAGAGCTGAGCACCACAGAGAAGACACTGGAACAAGAGCCATCTTCCCTGCCATCAAGGCGTCCATATTTCCTCCCCCCCCCCCCACCTTGCAGGACGTCTGGTACGCAGCAGGGAAAAGACAGAGAAGAGAGGTTCTGTGGCCTTGGAGCCATCTTCTGGGGTGATTCATGTGAAACCCCAGTTGTCAGTTAGCACAGATTAAGAGGTCAAGCATATTGTACTTTGTAGTCTTTCGTACCCCATAACAAAAATTTATGGTAAGGAAAGTGTATCGTTTCCTATGTGAATTTCTGTCTCTGGTTTTTGTTAGGAAGACAGCAGCTGGGACTTTGAAGTGAGCCTACCTGATAGTGTCAACCCACTGGCTTGTGTCAGATAAGCTCGAACTGGTGTGCGCATTTCTCATCGTTTTCAACTGCCACACGCAGACAACAAACCTCCATAAATGGCCTCCTCGAGTTCGACCTCTGCCTTTTCAAATTGTCATTCTCAACGTCTTTGATGTTTCCTAAGAAAATCAATGATTTTAGAAATCTGCACTTTTTTTCTGTTGTTAACATACACTCTTTTCCTTTATTTTCTATTTACTTAACGGTGCCCATCGAACGGGCAGGTTACTTGCATTCCAAACAAGAAATTTTAAGAGTACAGGCTCATGTAAAACACAAATGTGTCAAATTGTACATTAGTGGATAGATTGATGTCAAATAGGAAAGTAATTTTTTTAAGGAAGGGGAAGGCAAGTTGAGCCGAGCAGAGAGAAACAGGGTCCCGCCTTTTGCTGGGCGCTCGGATTGCTGTGAAGTGAATCTGGACGCATTTGTGCGTGTGCGTAACATGCCTGCGCATGTGCATGTGAGTGTGTGTGGTGTGAGTGTGCATGCATGTGCGTGTGTGTAGCATCAGTGCACGTGCATATGTGTGTGAGCATGTGTGTGTGCGCGTACATGCAAGTGGGGGCGAGGTGTAGACAGTCCCCTCAGGGTGCAAAAGAAAATTAACCTTCAGTGAATCTAAACTTTCCTTCCTTAGTGATAAAATAGTGTTAATTTACTTCAAAGTTCTGATTATTATGTCTGGGTCTGGATTTATTTGCAGAATGCATTGCCATTTATCAGATTAAGCTGTGACTCTGCTCAGTGACAGAGTGGCCCAGGACAAAGGGGCAGGGAATTTGCCATGTACCCACTGGGAAATGCTAGTCTCCTCGAACTCACAATAAATACCTGTACTCAGGACAGCGAGGGGCAGGGGACAAGGAAGGAGAGGACAGTGGTCACAGACAGCCATGTGTGGGGCTGTCAGGTGGCCCAACAGCCTCTTTTGTGCTTGCAACCATTTTCAGATGAATTGAGTTGTTGTCCTCGGTGTGAACTGCTCCCTGGACTGTTTATCCAGAATTTGTTGAGGATCTATTCCACCAGTCAGTGCTCTGGGGCTATGGGGTCATTAGTGAGAACAAGTTCAATTCACCATGAGACATTGACTCATCAAAACATGACACTTCTGTATTTATCAAGTGACCAGAAATATGGAAAATAATAAGGCATAAAAGGGAGACAGGGAGTTCTGAGCACAGGAGGGCCCCCATGTTCCGTAGATGGTCCGAGAAGCCTCACTGAGAAGACAGCGTTTGGGCAAAGGCTTTTAAGAGGTGAGTCCAGATCTGGGGAGGATGAGTCTAAGCAAATGGGCTAGTGAGCCCAAAGTTCAGGGCTGGGTACACAGAGGCCAGTGAGGCAGGTGGGAAGCAAGGCAAGTATAACAGACAAGGAGGTGGGACCAGATTGATGACTAGGCTGTGGAGCAGTTACAAGTTTGGCTTTTGTTCTGAGAGCAAGCATTCATTCATTATGGAAGGATTTTAGCAGAGAAATGCATGATATGATTTATGTATAAAATGACTTCTGTCTTCTATGTTGGAGATAATCTAGAAAGAATGGTAATAAAAACCAAACAAAGACGGGACCCGGGTGCCTCTTGGTTTTGGCTCAGGTCATGAAATCATAGTTGGTGGGTTCGAGCCCTGTCTTGGGCTCTGCGCAGACAGTGTGGAACCTGCTTGGGATTCTCTCTCCCTCCTCTCTGCCCCTCCCCCACTCAAGCATGCACCTGTATGCTCACATGCTCCCTCTTGTTCTCTCAACAAATAAAAATTAAAAAAAAATAATTAAAACAAGCAAGGACACCTGAGCAATCTGAAGTTATACAAGGTGCTGGATGAAAAGTCATGACGTCGTGTTGAATCTCTGCAAGTTGTTCTGTACATTTAATGTAATTCCAACTATGGTACCATCACTTTCTTTCTTCCACAACTAAGCAAATTAGTTTTAAAGTTCCCTTGGAAGAAGAAACAAAGAAGAATAGCCAGGAGAATAGTAATAAAGAAGGTGGACAGTATTAGAACATAGTTTAGTGCATGGTAGAACTGTGCCTGAAAACGGAGTGGTTGTTGCTACTGAAGATATAAACCATGTAAATGATGCGGAATCAGTGCCCAGAAATGGATGTACCCGTGCGTGGAATCTTGTAACACAAAGAGGGTGGCGTTTCCAATCAGGGAAGAGTGGACGTCTTAGTGAGTGGGCTGTCCAAGAAGAGGTTAGGTTGGGTCAACTCATCTCAGCGTGCACCAGCATAAATTCTGAATTTGTCCAAGATTTATGACGAAAAACGAAACCATATGGGCAGTACAAGAAAACATGGGTGAATTCTGGTAAGACCTGAAAGCAGGTGATGTATTTGGTGATGTGAAAAAAACAACTCCTGCAAAACCATTTTTGTATAAAGAATTATAAGCAGGATGAAAAATAAATGAAAAGCCAGGAAAATATTTGCAACCACGACAGAAAGTTAGTATCTCTAATCCATAAAAAAAGCTTCTAAAAGTATTGGGAATAATCCCTATGGACAAAAGGATGACACATACGAATAGAAAGATTGTAGTAAAAAAATGCAGGTGATGCTTAAAGAGACATTAACTTTTCTTGTAATTAGAGAAACACAAATCAGAACTATGGTAGAAATCTTTTCTCACTATCAGATTGGCAAACATCCAGAAGTTTGACAACAAATCCAATGGATAAAAATATGGGGAAGCAGCCATTTTGAATTTTTGCTGTTTGAAAGGCAAAACCACATAGCTCCTGTGGTAGAGTACTGGCTGTCATCTAGCCATGTCCCATAAACATTGGCCCTGGCAGCCTATGTCCCTGTCTTCCTGCTTTGGCTGGCTGGAGTTCCAGATTCAGGGTCCTATTTGTGGTTCCCCAGTATTTGCCTTGAAGCTTCCCAGAGCCATTATTTTGCAGCCTCACCCTTGCCTGACACACAGCTCATAGGCTGGCGTATACCCAAATACTCACGGGGACCCTATATTAACTCCACAGGCTCTGTCTCTGTGTTTCTCTTTTCTTCTGTGTTCTGCCCTCAAATCCCAAACTCCCCAGCCCCCCTGGATTCCAGGTTCTCTCACCTCACTCCTGGGATATGTGCTCATTTATGTTTCTTCAAAGAGAAGGCCACCTTATTTGTTTCCATTCTGTCAGAGGTCACAGTCCTCTACTGCTTGTTGTCTAATGTCTCATAATAGTTGCTTCATAAACAGATAATATCAATAGATACAAAGATAGATGGATGGATGATAGGTAAGAGAGAGAGAGAGAATAAATTCATAGATGGTATATAGATGAACATATGGATGGATGGATGGGTGGATAGATAATAGATGGATGGAGAAATAGATATAGATGATAGATAGATAGATAGATAGATAGATAGATAGATAGACAGATAATAGAGATATAGATAATAGGTAGATGATGGATGAATGGATGGATGGATGGATAGATAGATAATAGATGGATGGAGAGATAGATAAGAGAGAGAGAGATAATAGAGAGGTAGATGATGGATGGATGGATGGATGGATGGACAATGGGTGGAAAGATATATGATAGATGATATGTACATATACAGATGATATATAGATGGACAGATGGATGGATGCATGAGAGATGAGAGATAGATATTCATAAGAACATAATTACATTCATACATATAATATATGTGCACACATGCATGCATTCATCTGTTTATATTAAAAATAAATAATGGACAGATAAATCATAACATATAAATAGGGCTATTTTTAATTTTTTTTTTTAATTTTTTTTTTCAACGTTTATTTATTTCTGGGACAGAGAGAGACAGAGCATGAACGGGGGAGGGGCAGAGAGAGAGGGAGACACAGAATCGGAAACAGGCTCCAGGCTCCGAGCCATCAGCCCAGAGCCCGACGCGGGGCTCGAACTCACGGACCGCGAGATCGTGACCTGGCTGAAGTCGGACGCTTAACCAACTGCGCCACCCAGGCGCCCCTTTAATTTTTTTTTTAACGTTTATTTATTTTTGAGACAGAGAGAGATAGAGCATGAATGGGGGAGGGGCAGAGAGAGAGAGGGAGACACAGAATCGGGAGCAGGCTCCAGGCTCCGAGCCATCAACCCAGAGCCTGATGCGGGGCTCGAACTCACGGACCGCGAGATCGTGACCTGAGTTGAAGTCGGACGCTTAACCGACTGAGCCACCCAGGCGCCCCAGGGCTATTTTTAAATGAGTTAAGAAATAATGTAGAAGGGACAAGAATGCAACTTGTTTTGTAGATTTAACTTTGCAACCATGAAAATGTGTCATGAAAATTTGCAGCATTTCTAAAAATAAAAAAAAAAAGACGAAAGATATAAACTTAACTGTGTCTGCAGTTGGTACCATAAAAACAAAGAGAAACAATAATACTGAGAAATTATAAAATACAGTAATGTGACTCTTCATGTAAAAACTGCAAAATATTTTAATGTTTCTGGTCCTCCTGTTGCTTATGGTACCGTTGATGTTGTTCTTCTGGGATGAGCCTATGTCTGAAGACAGCAAGTGAGCAATTATCTCAGTGATGGAAAACTAGGATTTCTCCTTGGCAAAAAAGGAGACCTGGATATTTTACCCTGTTGTGTGTCTGTTGGCTAGCCTGGTACTAGTTTTCTCATTACAGCAGGAGAAAGAGGACTCCAAGTTTTAAAATTTTTCTTCCAACTTATTTATTGGAGAAGCTACCTTGTCCTTATTTTTAAAGGGGGAGGAATTTGTACACAGAGACACCCACAGGGAAGACGCCATATGAAGATAAAGGCCAAGATGCATTTACGGAGCGAGAGATGGCCAGCAGACCCCCAGAAGCCCACAGGGAGCCCTGGGGCAGAGTTGCCCTCACAGTTTCTGAAGGAAATGGCCCTGTGGGAACCTTGAGCTTGGATCTGGCCTCTAGAAGTGTGAGACAATGCATGTCTACTGTTTAAGCCACCCAGGCGGCAGTGTTTGTGATGGTGGCCCTAGGAGCACTAAGGATGCTCTCCCAGGACCCTGCTTTTGTAAAGGTAACAAGTGTCTTCTGTGGATTCTCCAGCTGCAGAGCTGAGCCACACTGGGACGGCAAACACTTTATTTGCCAGGTAACCCAAGAAAAGCCCCATAGGGAAACATACAAGTCATGTAAGTAATTCAAGATGCACAGCAGCAGGCATTACCTCTGTAGAAAACAGGGACTCTGTTCCACCAGGACCTGGAAAGCAGCGGAACAAACCAAAGATCACATGAGCTGGGACATTTACACACCAATTCTTCTTGGTCACAGCTGGAGCCCTGTTGGGGGGGCACTAGATCCCCTCCCTCCCTCGAGCCTGCCTTCATGGGGATCAAAAGTACTCAGGCAACGTTTTATGAATGTCTGACACCAAACAAAGCTCTTGTGTTGTGTGGACAGTGAGGCCAATTGCCAGGGGTGCCATCAGTGTGCAGGCCGATATGTTTATAGACATACAGAGTGACTTTATCAATGCCTGGGAACAGGGAGACTGGGACTGGGGCACGCAGATCCGTGACTCCACGGAATCTCCTTCCTCCAAGTCAGCATGGGTCTCGCAACTTGCTTCCAATCAATATAATATGGCAAAGGTGACCGGCCATCACTTCTGGTTGTGCTACATTATGTGGCAAAGGCAAAAGCATTGCATAATTATGGTTCCTGATCTATTAACTTCCATTTAATCAAAAAATGATCATCCTGGCAGGGGGTGGGGGGGCTGACCTTTAGAGCAGATCCAGCGGTGAGAGATTTGAAGCCACAAAGATCCCCTCCTTTGCTGGCTCTGGAGAAGCAACTGCTATGAATTCTACAGGCAGAAGGACGTGGGTTCCACCCATCACTGTCTACAGCCAGAAGGAAGTGGGTTCTACCTATCACTGGAGTATCTCAGAAGGGGTTCCTTCTCCAGTCAAGAGTCCAGATGAGAACGCAGCCAGTCAACACTTAGAGCCCAGTGTCTCCAGAGACCTTACAGCTGAGCTGTGCCCAGACTTGTGACCTATAGAAATTGGGATAAAATAAATTTTAAAACATTGTGGTAACTTGTTATGCAGCATAGGAAACTAATACACATGTTTTAGTTTGATATTAGGGGATTGTGACTGATGCAGACAAAGGGAGGGAAGAGGGAAAATGGAAGACACATAGGAAGAGAGAAAAAAAAACACATTTTCCCATGTATACACTATTATAAATTTTAAAAATATACTTTACATTTTATTTTTTTTTTAATTTTTTTTTCAACGTTTATTTATTTTTGGGACAGAGAGAGACAGAGCATGAACGGGGGAGGGGCGGAGAGAGAGGGAGACACAGAATCGGAAACAGGCTCCAGGCTCTGAGCCATCAGCCCAGAGCCCGACGCGGGGCTGGAACTCACGGACCGCGAGATCCTGACCTGGCTGAAGTCGGACGCTTAACCGACTGCGCCCCCCAGGCGCCCCCCAACTTTAACATTTAAAATTAAGGTTGGGGGGCGCCTGGGGGGCGCAGTCGGTTAAGCGTCCGACTTCAGCCAGGTCAGGATCTCGCGGTCCGTGAGTTCCAGCCCCGCGTCGGGCTCTGGGCTGATGGCTCAGAGCCTGGAGCCTGTTTCCGATTCTGTGTCTCCCTCTCTCTCTGCCCCTCCCCCGTTCATGCTCTGTCTCTCTCTGTCCCAAAAATAAATAAACGTTGAAAAAAAAATACATTTAAAATAAAGTTGGAATACATGTGCCCCTATAGCAGCACTTTCAAAAATAGCCAAATTATGGAAACGGCATAAATGTTCATCAACTGACTAATGGATAAAGAAGATGTGGTTTATATACACAATGGAATACTACTTGGCAATGAGAAAGCATGAAACCTGGCCTTTTGTAGCAACGTGGATGGAACTGGAGAGTGTGATGCTAAGTGAAGTAAGTCAGGCAGAGCAAGACAGATACCATATGCTTTCACTCGTATGTGGATCCTGAGAAACTTAACAGAAGACCATGAGGGATGGGAAGGGGAAAAAAAAGTCACAGAGAGGGAGGGAGGCAAACCATAAGAGCCTCTTAAATACTGAGAACAAACTGAGGGTTGATGGGGGGTGGGGGGGGAGTGGGTGATGGCACTGAGGAGGGCACCTGCTGGGATGAGCACGGGGTGCTGTATGGAAACCAAGTTGACAATAATTTATATTAACAAAATAAATAAAGAAAAGAACAATAATGAACAAAAAAATTAAAAACAAATAAACTAAAGTTGGAAGAGAATTTCCCAGTTTACTTGGGCTCCGCTAAGAGATGCATCACGTGACAGCTACTTATAAGTCTCATTTAATTTTTTTATTTAAAAAATGTTTCTTAAATGTTTGTTTGTTTATTTATTTATTTATTTTGAGAGAGAGGAGAGAGCATGCTCGAGCAACTGGGGAGAGGCACAGAGAGAGAAGGAGAGAGAGAGAGAGAGAGAGAGAGAGAGAGGATCCCAAGCAGACTCCACTCTGTCACTGAAGAGCCTGACATGAAGGTCGAACTCACGAACGATGAGGCCGTGACCTGAGCCGAGATGGAGAGTTGGGCGCTAACCGCCTGAATCACCCAGGTGACTCAATATACGGTTTAGTATAGAACATGCAATATAGTATACAATTTAAAGCTGTATATTTGTATTCATTGGAAAAGATGACATCAGTCACAAGGGACAGTTTTGAAACTGGAGAAGTGCATCAGCCCGAAGCCCCACGCACTTCCGTGCTTGTGTGTTCCAATACGCCCCGCCCTGTGGACGTGGAATCCACGTACACTGCCTTTTGTCTGCATGGGTGCCGCGGCTGACACTTCCCGCGAATGCAGTGCATCTTCTAGGCACGGGCTGGACATTTGCTCATCTGTGCTCAGCGTTTGCTTCTCTGAGCAATAGCCCGGGGTCCAGGGCAGCACAGGGTGTGGCTCTGAGGTACAGGCAGAGGTCCACCGTGGCAAGCGGGATGGAAGAAGCACGCCTGAGTGACAAGCACGTCACCCAATGCCTTTTACAGCTGAAAGGAGACAATGGCCAAACCCCAGCTGAACATTGTTGGGATACCTTCCCTCCTCCACAAGCATCCTGGGAAACAAGGGGGCGTTTTGGCATCACGCGGCTAATCGAGGGAGATATATGGGCTGGATAAACAACAGGGGGGGAATATTCCAGCAAGCACGGCGAGTGAGGCTTCACCCAGCCCCGGGGGTGGACCTGCACCCCACAAGCACTCTCATCTGTTATTGGGGTTTCCCGTAACAGCTGGGGAGGGAAATTCAGTTTGGTTTCTCAGCCAACCGTTGGCCATGTCAGATCGAATTTGCTCTAACTCGGTGTTGAAGCTCATCAACTGTTTCAAAATATGAGAGAGGCGATCAACTCCGCACAGTGTGTTTTAAGAAAATTGAATTTAGCTATTTTGATTAAGTAACTGTGCAGGCAATCAGGGAAGCCAATTTTTCATCCTAACTGCCCTGCCAGTGACTCCAGCTCGGTGTTGCTATGCTGGCGTGACAAATACAGCCCTCAGGAACCGCTGGAGGGACGCCTGGGTGGCTCATCGGTTGAGTGTCTGACACTTGATTTCGGCTCAGGTCATGCTCTCACAGTTCGTGAGTTTGAGCGCCACGCTGGGCTCTGTGCTGACAGTGCAGAGCCCGCTTGGGATTCTCTCTTGCCCTCTCTCTCTTCCCGTCTCCCGCTTGCTCTCTCTCTCTCCCTCTCTCAAAAATAAATGAACTGCTGGCGATACATTCTGCATTCATAGACGACTTTCCACAAAATACTCACTGCTCTTACACAGAAAGCAGTGGGATTTGTTTACCCTCCCTGCCTGTCCCCATCTTTGCATCTAGGATCCCATCAGTATCAGGATCTCCTTTGCAATTCCAAATCCCCAGGGCATCCTTAGCTCACTGCTGCGTGACCCCCCTGCACATGCACACCTGTGTATCCACCTTATCAGGACATCACAGCACCCTGGCCCGGGATGGCACACACAGAATGCACACAAAGGGCTGCGTCTCTTGCATGCCCAATCTCCGATACGTGAGTCTGAAAATGTGCATTTGAAAACATGGCTGTACCGCCAGGCACTCCTTCATTATGAATGAGGCGCGATCTCTAGCTTGCCTGTCATCTGCGTCTTTGACAAATTTCCGGAGACAGAGGGAATGCTTGTACCCTGCACTTTAAGAAAACCCAGTAGTGAATGAAACGCAACGCAGTGTCAACTCTTACGCGGCCAAGATCCCAGTTACGCTTCCTTCGGAACCCCGTGTTGAAGACGGCGGAGGGACCATGAACTTCCGCAAACTAGAAGCTACGTTCAGGTGAGTTAAGGCGACCTCGTGCTAGAATTTAACAGTGGGGACTGAGCATCTCGTGTGGCCGGGTTGCAAGCCTCCCGCTCAGCTTCCTGCATGCCGCTGCTGTGCCTCAGTGGTCCACTGTAGGAGAGGAAGGATGGTGGGCTTTAGGAGGCTTTTTCTGGGTAAGAGGGAGGAACGGGGGGACGTTTCTAGCCAGCACAGACTTTCTGGGGGAAACCAGCCATTTTCACAAGGCTGCCTGAGATGGAGGGGGAAAAGCAGGCCCGATTCCATGACTCTCCCCCTTGTGGCCACCTAGTCGGGAGCCCAAGCCAGGTGGTGTCACACAGGAATGGCGTCTTCAGGGCTGGAAAGTGAATCTCCGCGAGCGGCCAGCACTCCTTTGCCAGGGCTGCTGTAACAAAGTACTGCGAACCAGCTGGCTTCAAACACCGGAAATGTGTTCTCCCAAGGCTCTTGAGGCCAGAAGCCCAAAATCAAGGTGTCACCAGAGCCACTGCTCTGAAGATTCCAGTGGGGGACCTGATCCAGTCCCCTGAGGCTGGTGGTTTTCTGGCAATCCCTGGCCTTCCTGGGCTGTGACAGTGTGACTCCAATCTTCATGTGACATCTCGTCGTGTGTGTGTCTATCTTGAAACGTCTCATGTTTATAAGGACACCCGACCTACTGGATTAGGGGTCCACCTTTGTGACCTCACCTTAACCTGATCATCTGCAAAGACATTATTTCCAAACAAGGTCGAAGTCACAGACACTGGAAGTTAGAATGTCAGTATACCTTCGTTTGTGTTTTTTAAATTTTTTTTAATGTTTATTTATTTTGGGGAGAGAGAGACACACAGCATGAGTGGGGGAGGGGCAGGGAGAGAGGGAGACACAGAATCGGAAACAGGCTCCAGGCTCCGAGCCGTCAGCCCAGAGCCCGACGCGGGGCTCGAACTCACGGACCGCGAGATCGTGACCTGGCTGAAGTCGGATGCTTAACCGACTGAGCCACCCAGGCTCCCCATGTCAGCATACCTTTGGCAATAACAAGACCGCCCAGAACAGTGGGCCATGCGCTCAGCCATCTTGCTGATCAGAAATGCCGCTGATCATACCATCTCAAGAAGCTGACTTATAGAAGGGATATGGACATGAGATGACCAGGAGACTTTGTCTCAATGATGCCGATGGCAACGCCTGGCCTTGGTTTTCCTTCCAATAAACACCCGAGAGGCAGGGGGGCAGGGACTGAACTAAGAAGTGACAGTCACCCTAGGTAGGTCAGGCTGAGAGGAAAAGGCTCTGGGCTGGCCTGCCTGTCTCTCTCCTAGCGGTCTCTCAGTGGAGAATCTTTACCCAAGAATCAGCCTGCACCCCCTGTTCTGCCAACATGGATTTTACGGGAACACCTGTGTTCACCTGTTACCAATCCTGCTGCCATTTTGCTGCAGGCTGGGCTCAGTGGGGCATCCCGGGCTGCTTCTTCTCCGGCGTTCTTCCAGTAGGCGGATCATTCTGCCCTACTCTCGGCGCTGATGGTGGCGTGGAACAGTGGAGAACATGATGGGCAAGGAGGAAAAGGTTCTGCAAATGCTGAATTCCGTTAATATCAATGATTGTCCCACCTCCCGGCTTCTGACTGCGAAAGAACAGCCACAGACACAGACGGGAGCCAGGGATGCAAGTGTCTCGCTTTTAAAAACAGCATGGCAGGGGCGCCTGGGTGGCGCAGTCGGTTAAGCGTCCCACTTCAGCCAGGTCACGATCTCGCGGTCCGGGAGTTCGAGCCCCACGTTGGGCTCTGGGCTGACGGCTCGGAGCCTGGGGCCTGTTTCCGATTCTGTGTCTCCCTCTCTCTCTGCCCCTCCCCCGTTCATGCTGTGTCTCTCTCTGTCTCAAAAATAAATGAAACGTTAAAAAAAAAATTTAAAAACAGCATGGCAGATGAGTTTTTTTTACTTTACTTTTCAATTATAGGGTCTTGGGGAAATGTTTGGCATTTTAAGGGGTTTTGTGCAGATGTGGTATTTTTCATGATATTTTTCCAATCAGTTTTCAATCTTGGCTTCACATGTTATCCCAGCCATCTCTGTGTGACATGCATGAGAAGAATATAACGTAAAGCCGTTTCTGCACATTTCCATTTTTGCTAGCTCAGGTGATAGGAAAAAAAGATCAAAAAAAGCCAATGTTGAAGGTCAGAAAACAGAAATAGAGATGATCAATACTCACCGTGATTACACAGCATGACTCAGGAAGGTATGGTGGCTTAGATTTGGTATTTGTCAATAACCTCTAATGGATCACCCTGCTTTCAAAAATTTGAACCATTCAAAAAAAAAAAAAGAATAATTTTCTTGTTTCGTATTCCAATGACCTTTCGATGTGGTTTTATTCCCCCGAATCTGTCCCTTGCCACTGCAGACTGCCTTGCTTCTTGAATCGCCTCCCCACTTGGGGTTAATCCCTCAAAATCCCCCTCAAAAGTCTCCTTATTCTTCACCCTTGGAAGAAGCAAGTCCCACATTTTTGTCCCTGAGCCTCTGAGGGCGACAAAGGCCCTCCTCACCCCTCAGCATCCCTCACACACCCGGCTCCCCTCCGGAGTCCTGGCTGAGTGAAGGATCCGGTTGTGCTCCGAGAAAATGCATTAATTGAACAAGCTGATTTATATGTGAACACATCCTCCTGAAGAAAACGCTAATAGACTGAAAACAAGGAACAAGGTCAGAAATCTGTTAGTTGAGATGTATAAATCGCCAACAGTAGACTTGTTCATTTCCTCAGTGTGGGGATGATTGGGTATATCTAGCCATCAGTAAGTACCGATGAACTTGAACACTGTGACTGACAAAATCTGTTCTATATAGTAGCAGATCTAATCAACGGTTACCGGTGGATGCAAATACAAGTCTTGTTTTCAGCAGCAAGACAGTAAAGGTAAACGTATGGTTTTGTTTGCTAAGAAGGCAACCCAAAAGGAATTCGGTACTATGCATTACTAAATATTCAAAATTAGCACAGGCTTATTGAGTGCCTACTGTAGACGAGCTAGCGTGCTTGGTGTTTTTCAACAATATCCTGTGAGAAGCAGGGTGAGTTATGAGACGCCCATAAACAAAGGTGATCTTCAGTGCGTGCAGCCCTTATTTATTTATGAATGCTTTATTTTCACCCTCATCTTTTGATAATTAATTACAATTTTCTTTATTATGGACCAAAGTTGCTAGTAAATATTTCAGAGTGTAAATATTCAGAGTATATCCAGTGTCATCGGACTTTGGTCTTTCTCTTCTTATGTAACCAAGGGTATTTCCCAGAGGGTGGCCCAAGAGTGATGTCTCATTCTTAGGGAGGGTCTTTGTATAATAGGTTAAATGATGAGCATCATCGGAGGTCAAATGTTTTGAAGCTGAAATCATTTTCAGGCAACACACTGATTCTTGTCAGGTTCCAAGGTCGGGCAAAAGTGCCTTAATCATACAAGTAACAGGGGGTTTAAAAAAAGAAAGAGGGGAAGACACAGCCCCGTGATGAAATTCAGTGAACGTGTCCACTCTCCCGACTTCTCATGGAGATTTATGGTCCAGGAAGGGAACTGCTTTATGTTATCTTGGCCATGTCAGCGTCCCCTTCTGCCTTCTGGTAGCACATGCCTCAGTCTAGCGGAGGAGACGGGATCTGAAGGATCTTGAGCTCGTCAAACAGCCTTTCTCATCAGTAACTGTGCCGGCACCTCAAGTGCCAGGTGTGGGTCTTGCGGCAAGACGCCTCTTTCGAAGCATCGTCCATACTGGACGTGCGCCTGTCCTGAGCAGAAGCATTGCTCTGAGCCACCAGACGACTCTCTGGCTCCATCAGGACAGCCATGCTGTCTAAAAGCAAACCGGAAGCTCTCGAAAGAAACCTCCGAGACACCATTATACGTTCTCCAGCTTGTTGCTTTGCGTCCTTCTGACAGCAGGGCCCAGGCGTCGCGTTCAGAGCAGGAGCTACGGGTTCGCCTTCAGGTGCGTCACATCCAGCAGCGCCCCCTCCTCACGCTCACAGTCAAGTGTAGTTTGTTTGTGCTGGCATGGTAGAGACCCACTGAGGAAAGGAACTGATCTTGCCATACCTGTCAACGGCCCCGAGTCTAAAACTCCTCGCTCCCAGCTTGTGTTCTGTGCACATGGCTCAACGTTGCTGGCCCTGCTTTGGTTGTGCCCGTCCTGTGCAATAGCCCTTCTTCTCTTCTTCTCCCTGCACACATGCTTTTCACCAGGGGAGGTCGGCCTCACTGTTGCACATGGTATTTTCAAGGTTAAGTGCAAGAGACCAAGCTCTTAGATTCTGAGCACCACAGTTATGGACGAAATCAGCAAGTTATCAAGAATGCTAGTGACCCTCTTTGTATCTCTCGCCACGGGTCATAAGATCACAGACGCTCGGGGGTGCAGTCTTACCTCCTGGCTGGGTAGAGATTCCCCCCCCCCACCATTTGTCCATATTTCCCTTCTCTCTGTAGATACAGACAGTGTTCCAGTTTCCAATAAAGCTGCCAAGCCCACAAGAGGGAAGCTTCAATACCACAGCATGCAGAAATGCCACGGTGATATTCCAGCCTTCCCAGTCCACTGCTTTGAGGTCAGCATGGCCACATGCTGAGTCTTCTCCAGGAGCACGAAGGAAACCTCAGCCTTCAACACATTGCTTGCTCTGATACAAGATGAAGGGTGGAACTTCTAGATCTGCATCCACTCAGTTGCCAGAGTGGCCCTCAGTTGTTTTCATCTGAACAATGGGATCATAATCATACCTTCTCACAGGGTTTACATGAGACAGTGCATGATAATATAACAAAGAATAGGGATCAATAGCGTTTCTTATAGTATCTGTGTGCGTGTGCTTAGGACTGTAGGAAACAAACCCCCAAACTGGAACCTTCGGGTGGGCATGGCGTTTGTGGGGTGTTCAGCTTCAACGCCAGGGCAACGGGCACAGACACGTGAATGAGACGCTTTCAAAATAGGTTCCACTATCTGCGCTGGTCTCAGCTGGCCCGTAGGCGATAAGAGCTGCCTGTCCTGGGCTCTCTCTGTGTCCTCAGCCCGTGCCTACGTGGCCGTGTGAGCGCTGGAAGCCATGGTCACTCCAAGCCGTGCAGTGACTTAGCCTGCAAACCACTCAGGCCTGATGCTGCTGACACCCCACCGTGCCACTCTCACGGGCAGGTGGGCACAAGGGGTTGGGTTTTCTCTGCATTCACAAGGGCAGGGGCTCTGTGCACGGGGTGTGAGTTTCTAAGTCACTGCCCAAAATAAAACAATAACGTGTTGACGAAATCAGTAAAATGCACACTACACGTTGCATCTCCTTCCTCGGGGTGCTAGGAAATCAATGGCTGCAAAACCATGGCAACAGAAAGACCATCTTGGTGGATCCCAGGGCTCAGAGGACCGACCGCGTGGTGTTAATTCAAGCAGCGAGCACTGACAGCCCCCAGGGCAAAAACCGCATGGGGCCATCTAGACAAACAAGGATCACCGCTGTAATGACATCATTATTACATAGAGAAGCAGAGCTGTCTGTAAGGGTCCCCCCTCACTACTAATGGGCAGCGTGATGACACCTTCGGTCTCCAACAGAGGTTTGGATATGCGTTTGTGAAATTCCAACTGCTGTCCTAGAGTCGGGCTCAGAATGGGCTAAAACCTTCCCAGTCTCCTTTCCTTGGGACACACCGGTCAGCTCCCACGTTCAGCAGTGCACGTGCCCATAAGGCATGGACGGCTGTGGTGCCCTTGCTTTTGCATTTTCGTTGAGCGTACAAGACCGTACATCCCTCTGGGTGTGCGACCGTGAACGGTCAGGTTCACCTCTGGGCGATTCTCCTGAGCCCTAGACAGGTACCTAAATACCCTTGCGCACTGCTCTGCCTTATCCTCCTTTCGGGAAGATCGGTCCCGTGTTCCATCAGCACGCATGCCAAAGGTTTGCTCGTGGAGCCATCTGCGGCCCTGCCTTCTCCTCCTCTCCACGTGGTCCTCATGGGGGGCCCAAGGGACCTGCGGTGGAACTAAAGCCAGTGCCCAGATGCGCACCCGCTCACCTCTTGTCACTACTCATTACGGGAAACTCTATGCACGGCCTCTTTCTTGCAGAAGCCGCAAATATTTATTTCGAAAGTAAAAATGAGAAAACAATGAAAAGTGAATATTAACTGTGTCTTTTGCTTTGACTTTCTTCTCTGACAACCATAATACCCTGGAGGCAGAGTGGTTGCCTCTGTGGATGGGAATTGAGATCCTGAAAATAGAAAGGCAAAAATAAGTCTTATCCCATCCCTTGTCATGCTTAATGTTTGCAAAGCTGTTTTTGTTTTTCCTTTATTTATTTTTTATTTTTTTAACGTTTATTTATTATTGACACAGAGAGAGACAGAGAGACAGAGACAGAGCATGAGCAAGAGAGGGGCAGAGAGAGGGGGAGACAGAATCTGAAGCAGCTCCAGGCTCCAAGTTGTCAGCACAGAGCCCGACGCGGGGCTCGAACTCACAAACTGTGAGATCATGACCTGAGCCGCAGTCAGGTGCTCAACCAACTGAGCCAGCCAGGAGCCCCTTGTTTTTCCTTTAATTGTGTGTCCCTGCACTGAGCAGTGCCTGCAGTAAACTAAGTGTTTGTTGTGTGTCAGAGAGAAGTATTGTCATTTCATGTACATGAATTGTTCCTTTTTTTCACATATAAATTATTTCCTGGTGTTAATTGTCTACCTTTAACACATTAGCACATTCGAGGAAAGAAGACTTTGTGTTGCCCAAGTTGTCAGCCAGTTTATACCTAACGATGACCAAACTACTAAGGCTCAGCTTGGATGCGGGAACATGTGGCTTCTTTTTTTTTTTTTTTTTTTTTAATGTTTATTTTTGAGAGAGAGACAGAGACAGAGTGGGAGTCGGGGTGGACAGAGAGAGAGGAAGACACAGAATCCGAAGCAGGTTCCAGGCTCTGAGCTGTCAGCACAGAGCCCGGCGCGGGGTTCGAAATCACAAGTAGTGAGATTATGACCTGAGCCGACATCGGACGATCAACCAACTGAGCCACCCAGGTGCCCCACATGTGGCTTCTTAAAGGAAGATGGGAATTCTGGGAAGGGGGGTGTTGTCATGAAGGGACACCTCGGGAGCCCCCGTTTGCTATGTGCACACAGTCTTAGGCAGCGGATGTGTGAGATGCCATTGAACCTGTGGCCCCATGATGTGGCAGAGAACCCCTCCTCGCCACTTGGAGATGAGACTCAGGGCAGAGAGCTTCAGTAACTTAACTCGTGGAGCTGGCGGTAAGTGGCACAGCCACGTTCACGAAGAGATCTACATACGCATTGCTGGTTTTTAAAGGAACGTGTAAAATATGACAAATACGTTCTAACGGTGAATTTGCAAGTAGAGCCAACATGCAACGATGGTGACAAGGGCACACTGGCCGGCAAGACCTTCACGGGAACGTGAAGGAGTACGGGGAGCATCAGTGTGTGCGGCGGAGAGGCTTCAGGGATGGCTTCCAACCGAAACAGGACCAGAGGCCCCCCACGAGCTGGAAGAGTGGAGACAGGATAGGGCCATGGGGAGCACGTTCAGAGGAGCAGTCTACTGGGTTCCCGGAACACTCTGCCTCGAACAGACGCTTGGGGAGTATCCGCAGGGGCTCCCCACAGGGGCTCTGTTCCTGGAACTAGGGATGGATCGATCTGCAAATGCCACAGAGATCTCTGCCACGAGGGTGAGGGTCTGCTTCCCAGGGGTGAGGCTGGGAGGGAGACCAGATAAATAGAATAACAGCATTTGTTCACTGAGTTAATCTGCCTAGGTTGCCGTAACAGAGTGCCGTAGACTGAGTGCCTACACAAGGGACATTTATTTTCAAGCGGTTCTGGAAGCTGGAAGCCCAGGATCAAGGTTCTTGCAGAGTTTGGTTCCGGTACGAGCTCCCTTCCCGCTTTCAGATGGCCGCCTTCTTGCTCTTCCTCCCAAAGCCTTTCCTCAGTGCGTGGCCGAGAGGGAGCTCTTTGGTGGCTCTCCTTACAGAGACACTGATCCCATCAGATGGGGGCCCCCACCCTATGACCTCATTTAACCTTAACTGCTTCCTTAGAGATCCCACCTCCTGAGGCAGCCGCACTGGGGGCACAAACATGACCCCCGACCACAGAAGGCGTGAACAGAAATGGACTAGGACCCCGTCACGGTCCAGAACTCGACAGAGAGTCAGTTGATGTTTCAAGGAGACAACTTAATGGGCATGCTAGCTGTTCACCTTTGTGCTTCAGACTTTGTTCCTGTGTGAAGTTATCAGAAAACAAAAGGTCAGTACCTTATCACCCATGCCCCTTATTTTTTCAAATGTTTATTATAAAAATATTAAGTCTGGGATGCTTGGGTGGCTCAGTCGGTTGAATGTCCGACTTTGGCTCAGGTCACAGTCTCACAGTTTGTGGATTCCAGCCCCACGTCGGGCTCTGTGCCGACAGCTCGGAGCCTGGAGCCTGCTTCGGACTCTGTGTCTCCCTCTCTCTCTGCGCCCCCGCCCCACCCCCACCACGCACAATCTGTCTCTCTCTCCTTCAAAAATAAACATTAAAAATATTAAAAACAGGGGCGCCTGGGTGGCGCAGTCGGTGAAGCGTCCGACTTCAGCCAGGTCACGATCTCGCGGTCCGGGAGTTCGAGCCCCGCGTCGGGCTCTGGGCTGGTGGCTCGGAGCCTGGAGCCTGTTTCCGATTCTGTGTCTCCCTCTGTCTCTGCCCCTCCCCCGTTCATGCTCTGTCTCTCTCTGTCCCAAAAATAAATACACGTTGAAAAAAAAATATTAAAAACATAAAATAAAATATTGAGTATAAATAATATCTTCATCTCTTTTGCAGTTATCCTTTGATGGTATTGGCCAATTCATACCAAGATCACAAACTTAAATTTGGTTCCAGGGGGAAAAAAATAACATTTTTGTAAAACATTAGCTTGTGATCTTTTGTGAAACTATGAAAACCACAAATCTCCACGTGTCCCTTTTCACTCAGCTCTGAAATCTTAAAAGGAAGCCCTTTGCCAAATACTAAAATCTGAACAACTACCAGGATGGGAATCTGACCATTTGTGCCTCCTGGCCGTCAGGCTGTCCTCAGGTGTAGCCAGACTAGCGCTAGGAAGGGGATTGAAGGCTTGACCACATTTCTCCACACATCTGTTCTTTTTTTAAATGTTTATTTAATGTGTGTGAGTGTTTGTGTGTGTGTGTGTGTGTGTGTGTGTGTGTGTGTGTGTATGTGTGTGTCTGAGAGAGAGAGAGAGAGAGAGAGAGGGAAGGGACAGAGAGGGAAAGAGAGAGAATCCCAAGCCTCACTCCAGGCTCGAACTCATGAACTGAGATCATGGCCTGTGTCAAAATCAGGGGTCGGATGTCTGACCGACTGAGCCACCCAGACGCCCTAGTTGTGCACGGTTTGTACCCCTTTCCAAATGAGCAAAACACAGAGCTATTCAACTGACAAAGTTTTGAATGGCTTCCCACACCATTATGGCTCTCTTTCCTTCCTCCCCCTCCCCCTTCCCCTTCTACTTCCCCCTATCTCCCCCTCCCCATTCCTCTCCCTCCCTCTCCCCTTCTTTCCTTCCCCCTTCCCTTTCTCTCTCTCTCAAGCCAAAAACAATAGATGAAAATCTATCTCTTATTAAATAAAAAATGATAAGAGAATTTAAAAAGCCATGACAATTTCCCATGTTTTCAGCCAGGGTTTCACTTAAATTAATTCATAGAGATGAGCACATAGTTTACAGAACTTCTCAGAAAAAGGGCTTCACCTACCCTTCAACTACTTTTTTTTTCCCATTGCTCTTAATAGGTTCTATAAAAACAAATTCTCTAAAAGTTATTATTAGCGATTGAAACAATAAATAAACATGATACACGATTTATTTATAAAATAATATTCAGAAACTATAGTTGGAGAATTGTTTTAAATACATAATCAGATGTCTTTGAAATGCATAGGTCAATAAATACATTTTAGCAACGGAAAATAAATAAAACTCCAACATTAGCAAGCAGGAGTTCAGAAAAGTGACTATGGATTCATCGAGATGGTCTGAGAACGAAAATTATATTAAAAGACACAATATCACTTTTGCTTGGGTATTTTTTTTATAGTACTAATATAATACTTTTTGGCAAAAAAATGCATTTAACTCACGAGAACAGGGTGCGCTTCACAGATACACGACTGTGATTAGTAAGGTCGTGGGATTGAATGGATCAGTTTGGTAGGAAGACCATCTGATCACCCGCTGTCCCTGGAGGGAGAGTTTGGAGGACACAGGGGGACTGCGGTTCACGTGAGAGAGGCAGGTGCACTGGGCCGTGTGGAGCATGGCCTCAGCCTCACGGAGCACAGATCGGGGCTACTTGTTACTCAGAAGGGCTGGCTTGAAAGCTGGGCCCAATCGCTGCACGTAGCAAACCCACTTTCTTTTTCCTTCACTCAAAACTCTAATGCAAAAGGTACCATGAAATTGCAGAGAAGTTTTTGAAACATCAAGTGTTTTCTAGTCTGTAGGAGAGTTCACGAGGGCCCGAAGGTGCCCTCAGCCTCGTCTTACCGAGGGGCAGGTGCGTGGATCCAGGCCGAGGGGAGCACTCCTTCAGGCAGGGCCGGCTCAGGTCCTGACCCCAAACCCAGCAGAACGAAACAGAGCACTGGAATAGAAGACGTGATTAGCTCAGTCCTTACGAAAAGACAAGTACATCATCACCAGAGTAGAAGCCATAAAATCGCACTACCACATTCGCCTCGGTAGCTAACAATGAGACGTGAGTTTTGATCTCAGGCTGAGCTTGAAGTCACTTTGTTTTAAAACGTACGCCTGTGGGGGTGGGGTGCATGCGTCTACATGCAGCTGGGTGTTTGAAAACAGGGCCACACACAAACAGGCACACGGCCATATCCGGGGGACATGTATTTATATTCCCTTGGCTTCCCTGCGTTCGGACACTCATTTCTTAAAGTGATCCTCTGAGAATTCCCAGGTTAACCGCTCTCGCCAGCACGCGGGGTGACCTAGTCTGAAGTGACAGGTGGGCCATAAGCTAATAAGACACATTCCTCTGCCACCAAGTAGAAAAGCTTTCTACAAAATGAAATAACTTTTTATTTCGTATGATGGCGTTTGTTTGGAGGGGACAGTTCAGACCCCGCTCCCACCGGAGACCTGACCGGAGATGACGTAATCTGACTGCCATGAGGCACAAGGCCGGGGGATTTACAGTGGCGCTTAGACACTCGCTTCTCCATGACTCACCTGATCTCAGGACGGGAGATACACGGTGTGGTCACAAGGCAACTACTTTGTTTGTCAAAGGAGGAGACAACTCGTGTCTGAAAATGCTACAAACTTCCCCACGCTAGGCGGTTGACTAATATCTCTTTTGCTCCTGGTTTGAACCCCCTCTGTCAAATACAGGTTCCGGAGCTTTCCATGGCCTGTGTTCCAATGCTGGACTGGGGCGCATTCCCGTTGTCTGAACGTGCCTGCCCAAGAAGCTTCTCCCATAGAGGTGTGGCCACGGCGTTCTCTGCACGGTGTCAGAGCCACTGTCCTTCTTCCGGAAGCCAGGTGTGTCCCTCCTCGTGGGGGAGGCCAGGCAGGACCGACGAGGCATAAAATGCAAACAAATTAGACGGTGGCATCCTAGACGTCTTCACTTTCAATTGTGCTTCCCGTCCACAGCTGCACATGCGTTTGCAACAAAGAGTTGCAAGGGCGCTGCAGAGCAGCGAAGGGAGGTGGCCTCATTATAGGCCGCGCAGCTGTGTGTCTGTCCTCTTAGGACACCAGGAGCCCGTGGAGGCGCGTCTCCACCGAGCCTCCGGAAGCCATGCTCCCGCAACATCCGTGCCTTTGCCCCGACAACGCGTCGGCTGCCATTAAGAGAGGAGCCTGCCTCTCTTCCAGGCTCCGGTGTCCCTTTAGAGGTTGGAGGGCTGAATTCTCTGTCACCGACTGTACCAGGAGACCGTGAGCTGCTAGCATGTAGAATGTTTGTACCAGCTTCGTGGCAAGGTGACTTTTCACCCCAGGGACTCTCTCCCTTTCGCATGTGCACATATTCTAATTGTGGCTACATGCAGTGCCCCACAAAGCCCCCTCAGATTTTCTTTTGCATTCGCCCCTGTGCTGTGGCCTTCACACTCACCTACTGCTAGGTGCCCGGTAAATGTCAGCCTCAGTTCCATCCTTGAGACCCCTGTGGGGGTCTGTTCGTGAAGCTAATTCTTAAAGTCACTCGATTATCGGAAAGAAGAAATCCACTTTTTTTTTTTTTAATTTTTTTTTTCAATGTTTATTTATTTTTGGGACAGAGAGAGACAGAGCATGAACGGGGGAGGGGCAGAGAGACAGGGAGACACAGAATCGGAAACAGGCTCCAGGCTCTGAGCCATCAGCCCAGAGCCTGATGCGGGGCTCAAACTCACGGACCGCGAGATCGTGACCTGGCTGAAGTTGGACGCTTAACCGACTGCGCCACCCAGGCGCCCCAGAAGAAATCCACTTTAAAAACTATATAAATTGTCATGAGAATATGTGTTGGGCATAAGAACGTCTGACTCAGGAGAGTTATTTGACATCTCACTTGTAAGTTTTAAATTCTCAGTACGCTTATTTAAAGAAATGGACATAATCTCAGGTTTTTCGGCATTTGGGGAAACCATCCAAGGCAGTCTGATTTCGAGCGAGCATCGCTCAGTAAGACTGGGTCAGTGGCTGCCCAGCGCATTGGCAGTTTTATGCAAAAAGAAAAAAAGTAGCCACTTACTTTGCCAAGCAATCCCGAGAAGTCTCATTGCTGGGCTCCAGGATGCTCACTATTTTTAGAAATAAAAATAGTGGCGGAGTGACTAAGCCGATAGGTACCTTCACCGCGCATTAAGGGAGACCTGAGGCCCGGCACTCTGACAGCAAGCAGGGCGTGTGACACATTTGGCATATGCTAATTTCCCACATATATAGGTCACAAACGAAATCCATATCCCAGCAAGCCCTTGGTTATTTTGCGAGATCACAGTGTCTCACAAAACCAGTTGATAGAACCTGCTGTAATCACAGATACTGATGGTTTTCCATACATTAAGGTGGAAAACAACACCTACACCAGAGTCTGAAATGCCAGAGAGATTTACATTTGAAAACACTGTGTCCACTAGCTGCTTCCCCCGGAACAGCCACTAATGGTAAATGAATTCCAGGCCATTCACAGCTACCTTGATTGACAGACTAAAGGCTTCTGGGCCATTATAATGTCAGAAAGGCTGTCTTCCCTCCCCTCTCCACACACAGTTTAGGGTTTTGTCAGATTTTCCCATAATTAACCCTGATATTTGACGTTTAATAATCTCACCGTTGTCTATCACGCCGGGTTACTGGTATTCGGCAGGCAAGCGTTCAGGACGTATGTAAATTTTTCAAGGATACTGCCAGAAACTATTCAAATATTAGAACGGATTGGCAAAAAACAATGCTTAGATTAATCTTCATTTTTTTTCTTTCTTCTTCTCTGCGTCATTTTCTGCGTTCAGAAGTGGACTGGTGTGTCATCTAGCCAACATGGTATGATATCATCGTCACCCATCGTTCAGTCCTACAAAGTTGAGTGACAAACAACAACAAGAACAACAACAACTTAGGAAACTGGACATAATAGCCAAAACGATAACAATAAGTTTCTTTTTTTTTTTTTTTAATTTTTTTTTTCAACGTTTATTTATTTTTGGGACAGAGAGGGACAGAGCAAGAACGGGGGAGGGGCAGAGAGAGAGAGGGAGACACAGAATCAGAAACAGGCTCCAGGCTCCGAGCCGTCAGCCCAGAGCCCGACACGGGGCTCGAACTCACGGACCACGAGATCGTGACCTGGCTGAAGTCGGACGCTGAACCGACTGCGCCACCCAGGCGCCCCAACAATAAGTTTCTAAAACCTCAAACGAAACGCTGTCTGACAGGCGTTCCAATGACCAAGGACACCTCGGTTGTAAAAAGTTGCGATGGGGCGTCTCCAAAAGTTACAAATTCAAACCTATAGGAAAATATCATTCTTGGTTCATTCATTCATTGCCCTTTAGCAGGCATTAGCTACATAGGAAGGATAAGCCCTCAAGAGTCATGCGTGCATGGTCCAGTGAGGTACAACACTGTGTCCCGACAGATGTCAGCCCGTTACATTGGTGGGACCTACCATGTTGCTTTACCCAACACCATTGAACTTCCCCATTGCTCTTATCTTACGCCAGGTGCGAGAGTAGCACTCAATGACTAATAATAATAGCCTCCCTGTACTGTGTGCTCATCACCATTACCTTAGGAGGCGTCTGCGGGCTTCGTGTGTACTATGTCACGTCCATCATCACGATACGGTGAACATTGAGGCACCCCATTACCCAGATGACTTCACTGAGTCCTGGAAAGACTGAGTTGCTCACTCAAGCTAGGCAACACGCTTGAGCCCCATGATTAAATTTATGCTGCCTGACCACACTATCCTATCCCTGCATAATCACACCGCAGTCATAGGGGTCAGCTTGCCGTTGTTTCGCAAGAGGACTAGCATGTGATAAAGTGTATCTGGAGAACCACATAGGAATCAGCCATATTGTATAGCACTATTCCTTAGTTTACAATCTCACAGTTTGGGGGTAGGGCAACATCATTTTATAAATTCTACGGTATCCATAGAGAAAGGTGAGCAGGGGAGACTTCACAGATACGCTAATCATCCATAACACCACAATGATTTAACACCGATGCGGTCGGAAATCATTAAGCAGGTAGGTTCCATTCCTACAAAGGATCACTGGTTAGATATGCAACAGCTGACCAAGGGCTAGCAAAGGACGAGTACCTGCCGGGAGCAATCAGACCCAAGGGTTGGCCCCACCAGGGTCTTGCTGCCGAGCAAGGTGCCAGTGTGCACCAACTACTGCTGACCAGCGTTCCGTGCAGACGCAGGGGTCCCCTTGTCAAAACTGTCTCAGGTGTCTGCTCAGTAGGGCAGATGTGACGACACCCTTGCCTCAGCCCGGAAGACCTCTTGTCTCCTTTTGTCTTTCTTTCTCATCAGACACTTCAAATGACCCCACGTGGACAGACGCTAACCCCACCACTACCGGGCTGGGAGGACGCAGATCCCAAGGACCCAAGTGGACATGCCAGAAGCAAGATTTTTTGAAGAGGGAATTATGGTTGTGTAACACACTTCAGACATTTTGAGTATTCCCGGCGAGTGGAGCATCCAACCAAACCATCCAGGAAAGTGTGAAGGTAGGAGGGCAGCTTCTGGTCCTGGTCACTGATGCCAAGGAAGGGAGCCAACAGACAGAGGACTCAGGGCTCAGGGACACTATGTGGCCTTATAAACACAGCTGATTTGGAGGAGGGGGCCGGGGAAGAGGGGGCCTCCAGGAAGGAGAGATATGTCACCCGGGATCACCTCCCCTGCCTTCCCTGAGAGGATGTGCTCCATTTCACAGACTCCTTAGAACAACTCATATGAAGTCAGTGCTGTTATTAGAGTTTTTACACTAAAAACTGAAGCTTTGAGGCCATAAGCCAGCTCCCTAACACGTGATTGATTCTGTTACAAAAAGGTGACCTACGCGGTCCCTGCACTGGAGAGCCTGGCTGTCCCCAGAAGGACAGGGGCAGTTGGCTTCCGTGCTGCACAGGCCACCACGTCCTTGTGCAAAGTGACCTAAGAGGCACCGGGAAGAGGAAGGACGGCCAATCCGCCCCCAGCTTGTCTGCCAGGAACCGTCCCCACAGAACCCACAGAACGCTGTGGCTCGGGTCTTGGGCCCCAGCCTTACCGCCGCCCCCCACCCCTGCCCCAGCAGGGGTGGCACCGGCTGGAGAGAGGGGCCGGGCAGTGAGCGGGCAACTTGGCTCCCCGTAACAGAGGAGTCCATCCCCAAAACCAGTCCAGTGAATGTAGGTCATGGAGTCACCCTGCTTAGCCTCCAGGGCTCCAGATCTCTCCTAAGAACGTGATCCTGGGCCTTCACCCTCTTCCCAAAAACCTTGTGTGAAAGGAACTTTTCATTTTGCCCCTTCTGCCCACTCTGGGTGAGTCTCCTCATTTTTACCTGCATCTCGTTACCCGAAAAAGGAGCTCCGTCCCAGTCGTCCTGCCCCCACACCCCCGGCCTCCCCGGAACCTGCCACCTGCAAGTAGCCCCAGGGTCAGTGGCCAGGTGACCCAGCTCCCCGTCAGCGGTCAGCCGAGCCCTGGGGTGGCGGCAAGGGAGTGTGGTCCGCAGACGGCAGCGTGGCTTGGCTGCTCGGGGAGCCTTGCAGGTTTCAAGGCGAAGGTGACCTCGGGGTGATATCCTGCCCCTCTGCACGTCCAAGTGGGGCTGACATCTGGGTGCGGGTGAGGGTGTCCGCGTAGAGCAGCCCCCGATCAGAAGGGCACCACCCCCACCACCACCAGCATCAGCAGAGCCCCTTATCAGAGCATGTTCAGCAAAATATTTTCATTTTTCTGTCTCCGGACCATCCGGACTTTTATCAGATCCGCTTTGTGAAGGTTAAATAAGTAAATAGAGGACCGGCCATTTGCAGCAAGCAGGTCGTGGTACCTGTCAATGTGCAGCTCGTTACTCACCGCGGTGTGTTTGTCATTTCTTTCGTGGGTTAGGGTTACAGACGGCAATTTCCACCAATCGCGTTCATTATTTAAATGAGACAAACGGCGTGTTGTCCAGGAGCGGGATCTGCGCGGCATTATTATTCCAGCCCAGCGTTAAATGTCGTGACCTGTCTTGGGCTTCTAATGGCGAGGAGAAAGTGGCAGGCGGTCGAGGCGACGACAGGCTCCCCATAAATCAGCCGTTTCAGACGTTAGGATAACTTTTATTAAAGAGCAAATGGGTTTCTTGACATCAGGCTTTTTTTTTTTTATACGAACCGGTCGGTCAATGTAAATGGAGCTGCTTTCCTCCAAAGAGAGAAAACCGATTCGGCTCCTGTGAGCAGAAAAGGGACACGCTGTTCGGCGTGCGGGACGTGGTCAGTGTCTGTGATGCACGTGCAGCGTCTGGAGAAGCCTTGGACAGCAGAGGCGTGCGTGTCGCGCTGGCGTTTCCTCCCCGCAGTGGCCCCAGCGCTAGTAATCACTGACGTGTGACTACAGCGGTGGCGGGTCCCTCTCGTGACATAAATACATCACTTTACCTTAAACCGTCGTGAGTGCCTTTCCTCTCCTGAGTGGGCAAAATGATGATACGATGCAGATTCCGTACATCTCATTTCTTCTTCTCTGCTTCCACGCGCTCTCCCTCCGTCCACGGGGGTTCAGCAGCGGATGTTGTGTGCTAGGGTTTCTGTTATTTTATTGTCTTCTTTAATCGTCATATTCATTTAGATGTGTTGCATGCAACATGTCTCTAACAATCACTCGTCACTTCCAAAACCTGTGATGATTGGGGCGCTTAGGTGGCTCAGTTGGCTCAGCGTCTGACTTCGGAGGTCATGATCTCGCGGTCTGTGAGTTTGAGCCCCACATCAGGCCTGTGCTGACAGCTCAGGACCTGAAGCCTGCTTTGGATTCTGTCTCTCTCTCTCTCTCTCTCTCTCTCTCTCTGCCCCTCCCCTGCTCACTCTCTCTCTCTCAAAAATAAATAAACATTAAAAAAAGAAAAAAAAACCTGTGATGATCTGTTTGCGTTTTGTAATGTTTAAACATAAACTCTTGATGGTTCAGGAACTACATTAGAAGTGGTTGATGTATTTCCTCAGAAACAGGAATTTACACACAAATGAGCATTCGGAGAGGAAAACGTAATTCAAAAGTTATAAAATACCTACATAGAATTAAAATCAGAAGAGTTTTGTAATTGCATAAAGAATTATATTTAAATTATTACTTTATTCCTATGTAAGGAGGAAAACATTTTTGGAACCATGGACGGGTTTCCATTTTCATGTTCTCAACTAGTTCCTAGTCGAGATCCTGTTTTGTATCGTAAGCAGCACAAGGTTGGGACACACTATGGAAGACTGACTCCCAGGTATATTTTATAGCAGTTCAAGGACCTGAGGAGAAACAAGTATTTGGAGAATCTCTGGAAAAGAACAGAGACATGGCTCCCATCAGGGTTTGGAACTGTCCCCTTGGCGTTCCGGAATTGAAGACGTTTCTTGCTTCCAGGAATCCCTGGTGATGGGGGAAAACACAGTGTAGGGGGGCTTCTCACGTTGAGAACTTGTAGGTGGTCGTGAGCTGTGGCAGACGGTTCTGGGTTTGAGAGAGTCCTGGACGCACCGAGCTCCAAGTCCTAATTTTATGGCTGAAAACACAGACGGAGAGAGCTTAAAGGGATTGGCCTGGCGTGCAGCCAGTGAGAAACTAATTCAACTCTCCAATGCACAGGCTGGTGGAATTCTTATTTGAGTTATCTTTAAACACTCTATGCTGGGGCCTAGCACTCTGCCTCTGGAACAGGACATCTGGCAGACTTGTACAATGCCAAGGAATAGTCGGGAATATAGAAGACACAGAACTTCTGCATGAATGGGATCCTTCTGGGCTGAGCTTTGAGAATCAACCTCCCCAAGAGTGAATTCAAAATGTTCTGGCTCTGGGAGCCTGGGTGGCTCAAGTCAGTGAAGCATCCAATTATTGATTTCAGCTCAGGTTACGATCTCGTGGTCGTGGTATTGACCCCCGAGTTTGGGCTCTTCACTGAGCATGGGGCCTGCTTGGGATTCTTTCTCTCCCTCTCTCTCTGCCTCTCTCCTGCTCCGACTCTCTCTGTCACTCTCTATCTCAAAATAAATAAATAAATAAATAAACTTAAAAAAATGGTCTGGCTCACCCAATGCAACTAAAATACTTCTTAAAGCAAGTCGGCCTCTTCAAAGCCAAGACAACCAGTATTTTCTAAGTAATGGATTTTGTCGCGAGACTTGCCTCTTCCCTTACAACTGATTGTCTTCCCCTCTTTGTATCGCTTGCTTCCCAGGACAGAGAGATTGAGCACCTGTGATGCCATTTGCAGAGCTGCTGAGACTGTGGTGCGGGTCCTGCCCTGGAGAAGGCCTGGCGTACAAATGAACAAGTCATCGAGTCACAGATGTGCTCAAACCAGATGATGCAGAGTTTGGAGATATCTGCGAGTATGTATTTCTTGCATATGCTCCCTTATTAAATTACTCATACAAAAATCTCTACTTTCCATCGCACAGGAACGTCTTCTGCTTTTCTCTGTGAAGGAAAACCAGACAGAAAGCCCATCCTAGTGTTTCCTCCTCAGAACTGGCAAGATGGTGGGGCGGCTGGGAACAAGAAGGAAACCACGCCCCCAATACAGCCCTACCTTCCTTCCGCAGGCCAGATTATTCTGACTCTGAGGAAAACTTGAGCCACTCTTCGCTGTAAAATCCAAGTAATAGTTTCCCAAATGAATACAGTTGGTGAAGGAAATGGAGCAGGAAAGAAGGGGAGAGCTGATTAACCATGCAACTCTGGTGCATGGCTCCCTTCTCTGTATTCCTCCCTCTTCACTACTTGGCGTATGCGGGACGTCCGTGCATGCGCTTGCGCGTGTGCGTGGCTGTGCCTCCCCTCCAGGTGCACGCCTCCCCTCTGCTCTTTTCCCTTCACCCTTTCACCCATCCCTTCATGGTGTCGAAGACCCCGACGCCTCTTTGATCCTGCACACCAGCCACTGATCTTTGTCTCCAGGATCTGGTCTTACCTCTTGCACAACTTCAGCAGCAGCACTGACAGGAAGCCCTGTGTGTGCTTGTGTGTTGGTGGGAGGGACCCCCGTGGAAAGGAGTCATGAAGGGGGGAAAGGGGGAATGCTCAGGTGTCCTGGGAGTGGGGGGACATGCTTTTTTTTTTCTAAGCCTAGCCCACCTTGCTCCAAAATGTTTGAAATTACACACATATTTGTACTGTAAGCATGAATTTCCTTTCAAAGACCTACATCTGTGTTTCATGAAAAAAAATTTTTTAAACTAATACTAACTAAACTAAATACTAACTAAAAGTTAAAGACATTGGCTGTTGTAAACTAATGAAGCTGCCCTTGGATAAGAGAATTTGACTCTTGTCCTAGGGGGCAATAAGACATTCCTGTACATGTCCATCTGTCCCTTTTCACTGGAACTGACAGAGAAGAGGGTCATTGCTCAACTCGGCTCACCACTCCTGAGGCTTTCCCTGTTTAACCGGGGACAGGGGAGAGGAGCTTCTACTCTAGAAGCCCCTTGGATCTGTTATTCCAGGTTCTCCTCTGCCACAGGGATCTGTACACCTGGTCCCAGAGCGTCCGGAGGGCAAAGGTCTCGATTGCAGACTGCCTTGGCTTTACCTTGGCAAGGAGAAGCCATCTCCATCAGAGGTGGGAGTGAACGTGGACCGTGATGGGCAGCTCCCCTGCCCCCCCCCCCCAAAAAAAGCTCCTCCCCAGCCCCTCAGCAGTGCCCCAGGAGCTTGGCCAGCTCCACCTAGCTCTGACTTTATCCACCCTATTCTTTTTTTTTTTTTAAGTTTATTTATTTATTTTGAGAGAGAGTGTGTGAGCAGGGAGGGGAATAGAGGGAGGGAGAGAGAATCCCAAGCAGGCTCCACACTGTCAGTGCAGAGCCCTATATGGGGCTCAAACCCAGGAACTGTGAGATTGTGACCTGAGCCGAAGTCGGGAGCTCAACCTACTGAGCCACCCAGGCTCCCCTATCTGCCCACATTCTGACACAGGTCTTCCCCAGGGGCCTGTGGTCCTTGGGGGAGGGGGGGGGGCGGCGGGTGGTAAGGTCTTATTCTGTCTCCAGGAAATTGCTATCTGGAATAGCATTCCCTTGAAAACTTCCATCTCTACAGCCTGTTTATTTTTCCTGCGGGCCATGTAATTATTGCCTGACATGATGCCTTATATTTATGTAAATATATATTCCATGTCTTGGCACTAGAATGTGAATTGTCCAACAGCCCTGTGTCCCATGCTCCAGAACAGAGCTCTGCACAGAATCCACTCTGGGGGAATGTCGGTTAGATGAATGAATGATTAACTCTGGGTTGCCTAATGTTGATTTCCAGGTCCTCATGAAGCATTTTGTTCCTTGCCAGAATCTCTCACGTTTCTTTGCTTATCCAATCTGTCCCCCCTTTCCCTGGGAATGCCTAAACACGAGAATAATAGTTTTCAACATCTCCGTCTTCTGTGGGTAGGCTATTGATTTTTTTTTCCCCCTTCTGATGCTGGATCATTTTTCCCCGAATTTTTGCATACCTAGAAATCGTATACTTTCTGTGATACAAAGAGTTTGGATTTTGTAAACTTCTTCTAGATTTTGTTGCATTTTTCCTATTGTCGCATTTCTGGCAAGTACTCTTGATCCTGTGGAATCTGAGTTTTAGGCAATCCATAAAGACCAAAAGAATGATTGTCCCCAGGATTACGTGTGTCTTTGCTTAAAAAGAACAATTAAAAATCCCCCTTACATTATAGAAGTCTTTCCTTTATGTACTTTCGGTAAGCAAATCCTCCAAAAGAATTGGGTTTTATTTCTGTTCATAATGACAGCAGAGCGCATGGATGCCTTTCTCATTAACCCGTCCGCATCAACTGGTCTCCTCAATGATGCTTGTTTGTACCATGGGCGCTGTCTGTAGAGGGTTTTCTCTATTAACAACCTGGGAGCCAGGAACAGCCCTCATCCAGTGATGGAGAGAGTTAGAAGGTAAGTCCTAGCTCTCTCCCAAGGGAGAGCACTCTGGAACTGAGCTCCCTAGCAACCCCAAGCAGCATGAGCCCCCTTGCTCCTGTGGAACCCTATTGACTGAGGCCCCCTTCCTTTTCTTCCTTCCCCACTTCCCAAATGGCTCATCCTGGGATCATCTCCCAAACTTTTGCTCTGATTCTGCCAGGGAGAACCTAAGATGCAGTCAACAGTCTTTGAGACTCATTTATTTTCTCCCTCAGCCCCTTCTGTCTGTGTCTAAATCATTCACATCCTTATAGCTCTAACTCACATTCTGATTCCTCCATTTGTGTTTGGAAACAGCTTATCATTTAGACACTTAGACATCACTAAATCAACTCTAGTGGAAGCCTAATCCATCAAATTCATCCAGATATTTTCCCTCACTACTTCCTAATGCATGATAAGGTCAGCAAATTGGTTGGATTATGTCATCAATCCTCGTATTTATTCAGCAGGCAGATACCTCTCAGATACCTCCTCAGGTGCTGTGGACACAGTGACAGAGGACAGCCAGCTCCTGTCCTCATGGAGTCTCCAGCGGGACCCTCCATTCCTGATCCTGCCCTGAAACATGAGATTTTCTTTGGACTTTCACAGACAAGAACCTTGGCAAAATTGTGGTTGTTGAAGAATTGAAAACAGAGGTAAGAACATTTGTACAATTATCAACAAACATAAATGTTCAGGTGTGCACTTCCCTCTATGTCTTGTTCAAGTGAAATTTGCCAGTAAGTCAGATGCAGAACACTGACACTCAATTAACCATGGCCAGTCCCACTTCTATGTACCTATATTGGCCGGAAGAGAGCAGAGAAAAATAGTCCATTTGAGACCGCACTATGCGCATGGATCAAAACATCTAGAACAGGAGACTGATGTTCTGGCCAGAGATGGCTACAGTTGTTGGGTGCCTGATTTTATACACTTTGAACGTTCTGCTCAGTATGGTAGGATCAAGGACGGCATTATAATTATCTCATGAAGCCCAGTCCAGGTCTGGAGTGTCACATCACGGTTGAGTTCTTGGTGCTTATTTCCTTCAGGTGGTAGTGCTTGGTTCTTCTTTTGAATTCTGGTCTCCTGAATAGCAATACAACATTTTGTGGACGCAGCCCTCATGGGCAAGAGTCCGGTGTGTGTAAGTTGCGGGACACTTTCTGTGTTGGGTGCATGTTTCATTCCACAGCCTTGTTAGACCCCTGCAATCAAGGGATCTTCAAGGCAGCTGCTGATTAGGTAGAGAGACTGTGAAGGAAGACGGGAATATGGTGAAGGCAGCGAAGTAGACCGAGGGGAGCCAGAAGCAGAGGAGTGGCCCATGGAGCAAGAGAGAGAGAGAGGAGAGAACTGAGAAGAGTAGGAGGAGAAGAGAAGAAACCCAAGCAGAGACGGCCACATGGGGCTTGTGTGCCCATGGGGACCAGATTTGGCTGTGCTTAATAAAGACCCATAACTGAAGTCTCAAAATTGCATGTACTCAATGAGTGCAACGTGACGTTTCAGTATACATACACACTGTGTGATGACTCCCACTGTCGAGCTAATTGACATCTACAGCTCTTCACATAGTTACCTTATTTCACGCATGGTACGAAGAGCCGAGACTGTCTGTCGTAGCATATTGCACGTGCAAGAGACAGTGTTGGAGCGAGAATCACCATGCCGTGCGTTCGACCTCTCAAAGGCATTCACCTTGCGTAACTGCAACTTCTTACCTTTTGACCAGTTGTTCCCTCTTTCCTCACCTCCAGTGCCTGGTAACCATCATTCGACTCCCTGGCTCCATGGGTTGAACGGTTTTAGATTCCATATCAAGGGAGGCCACGCACTATTCTTCTCCCTGTGTTGGTCTTCTTCCATTTCTGGGTCTATACCCAAAGGAGGTTGAAATCATCGCCTTGAAGAGGTGTCTGTGCTTCCCTGTTCATGGCAGCCTATTTCACAACAGCCAAGACATCGAAGCCTGTTAAGTGCCTACCTGTGGACATCATGCCAGATGAAGAGATTTGTCTTTTGACAAAGAAATTAGTTTACGAGAGATTTTAATGTCTCCCATACAGGGCGGGCAAAATATGGCTTGTGGGGGCAAATCCGGTCTCCTTCCTGTTTTTGTAAATAAAGTTTTATTGAAACACAGCTACACCTATTTCTTTTTTAACTGTCTATGGTGCGCTGTCGTCGGCGCACCTGGGTGGCTCGGTTGGTTAAGCGTCCAACTTTGACTCAGGGCATGATCCCACGGTTTGGGAGTTCGAGCCCTGCGCCAGGCTCTGTGCTGACAGCTCGGAGCCTGGAGCCTGCTTCAGATTCAGTGTCTTTCTCTCTCTCTCTGCCCCTCCCCTGCTCACGCTCTGTCTCTCTCTCAAAAATAAATAAATCAACATTAAAAAATGTAAAAACTGTGTTACCCAACAGCTCTCACGGAGTTGAGTTGTTTCCACAAAGACTTCATGGTCTATACATCCAAATCCTCTGTGCTCTGACTCTTTACAAAAAGTTTGTTACCAAAACCCTATCGAGGTTTGGGTAGCAGCAATCCATAGCAGGCATCGGGGATTCGGTGACTCTTCTCCTGAACCCCCCACCCCCACCCCGGGTATGGGCCCACAGCATGCTCCAGGGGGTTCTAATCATCAGACCACATGTCAAGAGGCAAGCTGGAGGCGAGAGGTGAGGAGATGCCAGGGGCAGAAGCCACCTCCTGTAAACGCATTCCCCTGGGTTGCCACAGGACATTTGCATGACTCACCAAAACTTAGTCACAGGGTCACATTTGGTTGCAGGGAAGCTGAGAAACACCTTTACTCCAGGTGATCTGACCCCAGCTAGAACCAGGGCTGTTTAGAAGGAAGCAACGACAGGAGGCAGGGATGCGATTTAAGCTTACCATTATTATCTTCAATACAAGTTGAAGAATATTGCCTGATATCATCTACTAAGATGCCTATAGTGTTTAACTAGAGCCTGTATAAATAAAAAAGTCTAGTCTTGGTAGAATAAACCACCAAATAAATACTGTCCTATTTGCCAGCCTGGGTACTCTGAGAGTAATGTCCTAGTCATGCCTTTAACACAGTTATAACGGATTATACCTTTGCACATTTCTGTCCAATTTTTCTTGGTGAAAAATCTGTCACAGAAATACTTGAACATTAGAGCAAATTTCAGCCTATAATTTATAGAACGTTGCATACCATTTAGCTAGCAGATCATAGCTGTTCCTTTATAAATGTCATAGGAACCTTCCATTATATACTGCGAATGTGTAGAAAGAACATTTTAAAACATAAATTACCAGGACCCTTAAAATATATAATACTTTACAGACAGTAATGCTTTACCAGGCTGTCATGATTCCTCATGTAAATACGGACTGGATGTCTTTTTAAAGTGCTGTTTTGTCTTCCCAGCTGACTAGGACATCTCTAAAGAAAGTGGATGTTTTACCATGATACTTAGGAAACCGTGAAATCGACTTTGAGTCAACAGAGTTGGGAGATGACTTTGGATTGTGCTGCTTGGGACTGGCCATTGGTGCCAGGAGATTTGCTCAAGTCCACGCCCCTGGCCCCTCTCGTGGATCCTCCCACGTCCAGGACTATGCTGCAAAGTCCCGGAGTCTGGGGGGCCACAGATGCATAAAAGAACCGCCCATCACCTGCGATCCACACGCGCCTTCTCAGAAAGGCCGGCCTCCTCTGTCTCTATGTGAGTGGACTCTGTTGATCCGCATCAGTGTCCATCTAGCTATCGGTATTTTCGTTGATTTTCCACGATGAGGCCCGGATGTCTGAGCAGTTATTATCTCTAAGGCCCAGGTGCTTTGCTCTATGTGTTTATCTCTGTGTTCAGGTGACTGGCCATAAAACCCAAAAAGAAACAGATGGAAAGCCCTTCATTTCCCCCATTAGGAAGCCTGCACTCGGTGATTATGAATGAGCGATGTGCTTGTGATTATCTAGTCCGCGATCAGAATAATTGAGAGGAGAGACGCTCTCACTATGGTGACCCTGAGATTTGATCGATGCCTTCGAGGGGCTGAACAGATTTTACTAAGCTGGTGTGGACTCTCTACCTCGCCACAAACTGAATACACGGACAGCTTCCGGCTCAGTCTGTTGCATGAGTTGTCGTAGGCCTGCGCCTTCAGCTGTGTATTTCTGGGAGTCCCCTGGCTGGGGCCCGAAAGGCAGGAACCAGGTGATTTGGTGCTCCCTTCCTGGGAGCTGCCAGGCCAGGGACTGCATTTCCCCTCTTGGAATCCTTTCTTGGAGCTTCTTCTGAGGCCAAACGATGTAAGTGGGTGAGGCGTCCCTCCTGAGGACAGCTGACTTCTGCCCGACCAACAATAGACACGTGTGCCCTCGGAGGCCACGCTTGAGCACCACGAGGTTAAGGACCAAATGAGGATGATTTGAGACCAACTTCCTCTTTTCCCGAGATCCTGGCTTCTGCACTGGCTTTCTGTTCCCAATTAAAATAGCAAACTGTCGAAATGTGTATAAACTTCCCCAGAGGGAGGGCGGAGGGCTTCTGAATGCTGTTATTTACCGCCATCTCCCTGAGAACCAAAACCTCCATTAATCTCCCAGCCGGGCAGGCCCGGGGAGGGGCCCTGGCCTCTGCTCTGCTGGGTTCCCATTCTGGTAGCTGTGGCTCACCCCAGCCCCCGCCCCCGCCCCGCAGCTGCTGGCCCTCCTCTGGGGCTGACTTTGTTCTCCGCCCCTCTTGGTGGGGGGTGTCGATGCCAGGGCCTCAGCTATCCCCCCATTTCCCTGTCACCTGAGGGGGGCTTCTGCCTTCTTCCCAGGCCCTCCTGCCCCCTCCGTATGTCTGGGTGCACCACCTGGCTTTCCAACTCCCTACAAGACATTCTTTAACCTCATTTCAAATCACCCAGAAACTGTGCTTGTTTTGCATTTTATGCGACTTTATCTGAAAGTTTAGGGCAGATTTTTTTTTTTTTTTTACATTTATTTATTTGTGAGAGACAGAGAGCAAGAGTGGGGGAGGGGCAGAGAGAGAGGGAGACACAGAATCCGAAGCAGGCTCCAGACTCTGAGCTGTCAGCACAGAGCCCGACATGGGGCTCGAACTCACAAACCGTGAGATCATGACCTGAGTCGAAGTCGGACGCTCAACCGACTGAGCCACCCAAGTGTCCCTAGGGCAGATACTCTTAACCCTGCATTTGTCTATAATTTATTAAGAGTGCGTCTTAGTGGGGGGCATGTGGGTGTCTCAGTGCATTGATTTCAGATCGGGTCATGATCTCAGGGTCATGGGATCAAGCCCCGTGTCAGGCTTTGCGCTGACAGTGTAGAGCCTACTTGGGATTCTCTTTCCCTCTGTTTTTGCCCCTTCTCTGATGCTCTCTCTCTCTCTCAAAAAAACAACAAACAAACTTAAAAAAAAAGAAAAAAAGAATCCTTCCTAGGATGTAACTACAAATCTGCGAAGAAAACAAAGATAACATTTCAGCGTGGGGAGCAAGGTGGAGAAGGGACCCCACATCAGAAGGCACAGCTGCAGAACGATCTTTCCCAGGACGTGGGGAACAGTGAGCTCCGAGGCCTGGTCAGTAAACGCAGCAATCAAACAAGACTTGCGCTTTTACTAAATCTCTGCTCCTTCCCGAAGGCTCCACCCTGCACCGACAGTACATCACAGAGGCCTGGATGCTGAAGAATCCCCAGCAGTGAGGAACCAAGGGTGCTCCACGGCCGGGGCCTTGGGTGGTGGGCCAGGCCCCGGGGCCCGGCGCCTGGCAGGGCCGCCGACGCTCCGGGAAACCGCGTCTGAGTTTGCCAATGCCTTTCCAGAGCTGAGGCCGGCATGATAAAGTGGCGCTCTCTCCCCAGAAAGAATGTTTGCTTACTATTTCATCATCCCCAGAGGCGCAGAGAAGGAAAAAAAGCACATCGGTTGTCATTATGACAGGGTAAAAATGGAACCATCATATTTCAATAACACAATGCGACGCGCAGCCCATCGAGTGATGAGTTATGGAATCGCTCGCTCACACTGGACTATAAGTTAATATTATCTCCCCAGGATAATTAGAGTGAAGTTCAATTACTGACCCTGAATTGCCATGTGGGCCTCACCGTGGGTTTTGACACAGCTTTTACACATTTATCTTTTCACCTAACGTGCTACATCTGCATCGCGGTGGTGATTAATCTTGCGGGGCCCCTTCCAGCTTGCACCACTCTTTTGGCCTGGATCGACTGGTCCCTGGAGTCCCCTTGAGCACGGTGTGAGTGCGTCTATTACACTGTGTTTTTCTGCCAATTTACGTCCCTCTTTGTGTTAGCTTATGGTGGTCACTTCTGAAGTTGGGTCAAGTGGGCACTTCCCCAAAGGTCACTCTCTGCGGAAAGCGGCCGTGACCACCTACCGGCGGACCCCCGGGGGTCAGACCCTTTCTATGCCCGTGCCTTTGTGAGCCGTGCCCACAGCGGTGTCACTGAAAGCCAGGCCCCGTTCTTTCCACGGGGAGGGTGAGCGAGGCTTGTTAATGCCCAGCTAGCTCCTGAGCGGCCCCAAGCCTCCCGGAATGCCCATGGTCACTTCTCACTCTTGGCAAAGCAGAACGAGCCCCGTGCAGCAGCCTGGCAGGAGGCAGGCGTCCTCACCCAGGGCCAGAGCGAGAGGAGCTCAGAATGATGATTAACGAAGTATTGTGGCAGCAAAGACACCAAAGCAGAAGGCTATTAAGGCAAAGAGACTTCCAGTCGGAAGCCGTGCATTCGTCCCAACCTGGGATTCGTAAGAGCTAAAGAAACGAAAACTTGCAGTCCCAGGATCTTGATCGGCTTTATTTGGTCTGTTACAAAATGCATTTGTTGGGGCGCCTGGGTGGCGCAGTCGGTTAAGCGTCCGACTTCAGCCAGGTCACGATCTCGCGGTCCGGGAGTTCGAGCCCCGCGTCGGGCTCTGGGCTGACGGCTCAGAGCCTGGAGCCTGTTTCCGATTCTGTGTCTCCCTCTCTCTCTGCCCCTCCCCCGTTCATGCTCTGTCTCTCTCTGTCCCAAAAATAAATAAACGTTGAAAAAAAATTTTAACAAAATGCATTTGTCCCCATTCCGGGGCAGATGGTTAAAAGAATCAGGGCCTGAGCCCTACAGTTTGGGGGATACCAGGACTCCCAGCCCCTGGGTGTGGGAGGAGGGGGCCGAGGGCTGAATCCACAGCAGGAGCTTTGAGACCCAGGGCAGCGCCCGAGGAGACTTCTCTGCCATGGCCACGCAGCCTCTCCGGGGACAGTCCGTCTGCCCTCTTCCTCGTGTCTCGTGCCCCCAAAGCTGCTTTTTAAAACCTAATTTTTAGAGGAGAATGAGGTGGGTCACGGCACAAACCTGATTAAACTATGCCAAACGCGTGTCAGTCTTTCCTGGGCCAGACTGGGCCTGAAGTCTCGCTCTCATTCTGGACCTAGTTAGGGTTGGGGGGAGCTTGAATCCCGACTCCAGCCTCACATCATCATCCACAAGGACAGCAGCAGACCCCCGGGAGCAAGCTGGTGGTTCCACAGGATAGCGCGATGGGCTGCCGCGTGGTGCTGCTGGTCAGCTAATGTGCGTGTGGCTGGTTTACTGTCCCCATGGAGCCTCTGGTTTATCTGGGGTCCCTTTCAGTTCCTCACATCAGTCCTATTATTTGGATTACTTAGATTATTCAGGTATCTTAGATCATTTACCTAAGAGTACCGATGTACAAGACGGCTGTTTTAATTCCAGAATACTTCAGAAGAGTCTAAACTCGGTCTGGTGGATGTAAAATGCTATTTTGATCATCACTGCTGGGGAGTCTGAGTGGCCTAGTTAGTCGAGCATCCGACTCTTGATTTTTGGCTCAGGTCATAATCTCAGGTCAAGAATCTCTCTTCCCTTCCCTGTCCCCTGCTTGTGCTTTCTCTCTCTCTCTCTAAAATAAAATAATAATAATGAGTGCTGACATCTTATGTGATTATTTTTGTGGTTGTTTTTGTTTGTTTGTTTGTTTTTACACTACAGTGAAGTATGACATTAAGGGGGTGGCCCTTTAGGGAGCCGCCAGGATGATTGTTTTCCCCTTGAAATCCTTTCCCGGGTCTGAGATGCAGGCCTGGGTTGTAGGTGGGTCATGGGGTGCAGAGGTATGTCAGTTCTGTTGGAGTTGGGGCTCAGCGTGAAACAGGAGGTTGGTGGTCTTTCTTTTCCATGGTGATCGTGGACAGGCCTGGGTACTGGGGGGCCGGGAGCGGGGGGAAGGAGAGGTTGACAGAGCCAATGACGGAGATTGGAAAGAATGGATTTTCTCCTCGCAGCCAAGAGACCTTTGGTCTTCAGTTACCCCCTCGAACATGAAGGCCAAGACCGAGAGAAATACCTGACTTCCCCCTGTTTTGCTTATCCCCTTGAAAGAATAGTCCTACCCACAGCGGCAAGACATGGGCAGTCACCCGGGCCCAGGCCTGGCTGTGGAGGCAAAAGCTGAACATGCCTCATGCAGACCAAACAGGACCCTCCAAAAAGCTGCCAACTTTTCTCCCGTGTCTCGAGACACTGCTCTAGTATGAATTCCGTACGCTAATGGACAGCAACTATGCACAGGAAATTTAGTCATGGACCAGGAGACTACGATTGCTTAAATCTGGTCACCATCTGGTCAATGCGGCCCGAGCCTCTGGGAGCCAAGCTGTGATTTGCAAATTCATCTCCTAAGCGTTCCGCCATATCGTGTTCAGATATCAGACGTGATCCATTCACTTGAGAAGCAAATGAACTAAGTGGAAGTGTTTGCATCTAATTCTTTCTGGAAGCAGGGTTAAAAACAGAGGCATCTCCTAAAGCTCTCCCCTGGGAGGCTTTTCTTTGCAAAATTACACTCAGGATCAAACTACTTTGACGTGGAGAGAATAAAAGCCCCAAGTAAGCACATCGCAGGCTCCAGGTGAAACACTCTAAGTGCCGATGACAGCAGTGACAGAGGAGTGAAGGCAAAGAATCTTTCAAACTTCGGGGGAAGAAGTGCCTGGTGGGCTTGACGTGAGCAGGGGTGGGGGGCGGGTGTTTCAATATGCAGGGGAGGCGAGGCAGGAAGTGAGTTTTGCCTGCAGGAACTCTGACCATGAAAACGGAGTGGCTGACCCAGCCGCTGGCTGATCCGACGGATCTCTCTCTTCCATCCGCCTTCCGTCCCCAGATGACACCAGGCCGCAGGTGTCTCTCTGTTCCTCTCCCGACTGTGCGGGGCTCCACACGCGTCCTGTGCTCGGCGCGATCGGACCTAGCTCTGTCCCTGCTCTGCCCCGTTCTCAGCAACAGACACGATCGCACATTTTCATTTCGAAATCTTTTGTCCAGGTGGTATCCTGCTGTTCCTGAGGCCACAAAATGCGACTTTTTTTTTTTTTTTTTTTTTTTTGCCTTTTCCCCCTTCGTAAACAACAGCATCTGTTTTCATTCCAGGACTGTGCTCACAGCCCGTCCCGTGCGCTGTCCTGGGGTTCATTCAGCTGGGCTTTGAACGGGCACATTTCCTTTCTGAATCAATAATGCAATATTTATACTTTTTAACATGAAACAGAAAACTTTTCTTTTCTTTTCTTTTCTTTTTTTTTTGGGGGGGGGGGGTCATGTGTGGCTGTGGTTTATGCCGGCAGCCAGACGGGTTGAGTGGCAGAACAGACTTCTGGGAAGCAGAATTTCTTGGACTCCAAAGGGGCTTTGCTCAGGGGCTGTGCCTTGCGTGTGAAGTGAGTCTGTAGCTGGCCCCGCAGCCCCACGCACCGTGTTCCTATGTGGGGCTTGTAGGCTTGGTCTCTGCGGCCGGGCCCAGACAAGAGCCCGCGCGGCGTCAGGGTGCCCCGGTGTCTCCCAGTGAGGTGGGATATCCTGAGAGAGGTCACCGCTGTCTGTGGAGTCGGGCCTACGGCTGGCAGGAAAAGGGTCACAGGGCCTTCCCCCGGCCCAACACCAGCGCTCGGACCTTCCAGAACCGGAAAAGCTAAAGAAAGGAAAGGAAAAAGGAGAAGAGAAGGGGAAGAGAAATCCAGAAAATGGAAGTTAGGGCGTCCGGCAGGAAAGAGGAAGCCGGTGAGAGCACCAGACGCGTGAGGGAAAGAGGGCTGTTCTGGAGGGATCTGCACCTGCTCCGACGTTGTGGGGACACAGGTGTTCTGGAGGGCCGGAGGCTACGGAGGACCGGAGGCTCCCGGGCCACCTTGGTCCCCTCAGGCCCCACCAACGTCTGGCTTCCCTCTGGTGTTTGAAGTAAGGCCCGTAGAGTGAGTGAGGATGAGACCACCTTGCTGGCCCACCCCCTCACCTCCACACCCACAGCCGCCCTGCAGCACCCCGTTTCCCCATCTGCGGACCCACCCCGTCCCCGGGGTTAGCCGTGACCAGGGTGGGGACCGTCCGCATGGGGCCGGAGGCGGCACGAGGTCCCTCTAGGGCCAGCCCCAATCCTCCCAGCTGGCTCCCCCCCACCTCCCGCCTGCTGGAATGCCCACGCCTGGGGGCATTCATCGGAGAGGCAGGCACTGCTTACTTGGCCTCGGGGATTGCGGGGACACCGTCCCACTGACGCCCGGCCGCCAGATGGGGCTTCTGTGTGAGAAAGAAAGGATCTAGGATTGCAGCTAGGATTACATTAATTAAAGCAAGGTGGCCCGCATTCTGTTGCTCTCTATGCTTCCTTCTAAAAGGGTCTGGCCCCTGTATCCACCCTCCTTATCTACCCTCCGGCCCCCTGCCCACTAAATACGTGTATATACATACATATACATATATATATATGTGTATATGTATGTATATATATGTGTGTGTGTATATATATATATCAATACAAGTTTTTAAATATATAAATATATTTATATATATTTATTATTTATAAATAATTTATAAATTATTTATATTTTTAAAAACTTGTATTGATAATTAACTTTAGGTTCATGTGTCTCTGGAACCGAGTAAGGTCTTTGTAAGGAAATAAAATAAAAACTAGTATACTTTTGGGCATAATTAGCAAAACTGATACCTCAACTCTCAACCAAACTTTCTGGAAATCCAAATTTTCTTTTCATTCTCTCTCCTACTTTTAAAAACACACATACGCTTCTTGAATTGGTTGCGAAACTAGACAATGTGGATTGTGTGCTAATTTTAAAACACATAAAATATTACCTACAGTTATGAATACACACATACGTGGACAATTTCCATAACATATTTGGGAGAGATAAAGAGTAACCTCAGGAGGGTGGAGTCCTCTTAAGAGAGGAATGAGGGGTTCTGGACAGGGGAGGAGGCAGGTGCCAACCTCTACTGTGGGTGTAAACACTCATGTTCCCAGCAGCATTGCTCATGACAACCGAAAGGAGGAAGCAGCCCAAGTGTCCACCGATGGATGGATGGATGGATGGATGGATAAAACAATGGGGTCCAGACACGTGATGGAATATGATTCAGCCTAAAACAGGAAAGGAAATCTTCGACATGCTGTAACATGAATGAGCCTTGAAAGTATTGCACAGAATGAAAGAAGCCAGGTAGCAAAGAACAAATCCTGCATCATTCTACCTAGATGAAGTCCCCGGGGGAGCCGGGTTCATTGAGACAGAAAGCAGACCGGGGGTGGGTGGCTGGGGGGGCTGAGGAGGTCGAGTCTGTGTTCAGTAGGGACAGAGTTTCAGTTTTGCAGGTTGAGAAAATCCCTGGAGTTGGGTGGTGAAGTTGGCTTAACAGTAGCGTGGAGGTGCCCGATGATACCAAATTGCACCCTTAAAAATGAATAAATGGCAGATTTTATTTTAGAATATATATATTAATATGAAATGTATCATCAAGTTGGCTTTCATACAACATATTTTAGATATATTTTACCACAGTAAAAAAGAGAAGCCCGAAGCAAATAAGGCAAGTTATTACCACCTATGATATCTGGGGGTCTGGAAAGTCTTACTATCTTCTGTACTTTATAGTATGTTTGGGGGAAAAAACAGAGTTCACGGGTGATTAAAATTCAGAGAAAATCCCATGTGGCTCTAGACTAAGCCAGTGGGGCTTCTCCAACCCGCTGCTCCCTCCTCTGCCTCAGCCAGGAATCCCTGGGGAACCTCATAGGAACTGAGAGTTCCCTGTCTCGCTGTCCTGTGATGGTGCGTTGACTTGTTTCTGTCTTCTCAGTTCCTCAGGAATGAGAAGTGACTTTATCCCTCTTTATTTCTCATGATTGCCCCAGCATGATTGCAGGTGGAAGAGGTTCTCAAGAAGTGTCCATTGACTGAAGAAACAACAACAACAAAATCCATTTGTATCATCTAAACAGAAATTATAGGCTCTTTAAATCTATAGACGCCTCTTCTTCAATACAGATGAATCATAGGATTGTCCTAAGTCCGTATTTTTACTTTTTTTTTATCATTTCTTTGTTCTCACAAGTCCAAAGTGACTAGGATGTTTCTAAGCTACGTCCTGGAGCCATTATTATCAAATACAATATTGGTCGCTTCTTCAAACGTTGAAGGAAGACTTCTAGTCTCCTCTTTGCACATGTGCATTCCCTTGGGTGTTTTTTCCCAAGGTGACCTTGCTTCATGTACATCAGGACTTCCTTTTGACTTCCCAGGGTCACAGGCAGCTCCCAGGGTCACAGGCTACTGGGTGTGCCCTCCCCATGCATGTTGATGCTGGTCAGAGTGGAATGTGCCTGGAGCCCACAGGAGAACCAGTGGTTTGACTCTCCCCTGCATGCCCTGAGCTCTAAGTTCCCTAGGAACTGATAGCGATGCCTGGTGGCTCTTGGGGTTGCATACCCTCTCTCCTGCCTCTCCAGTCTACTCAGAGTCTTTCCAGCTGATCCCGTGGACCGCACAGCCCCACTCTCCCCACGTGCCACAGGACCACAGCTAGGCCTTCACAACTGTTTCTGTCATCCCGTGATTCATCCCTGCCTTGTGCAATGTGTTTGTTTCCTCACTGCTCCCAATTACATAAGTCCTATCTTTATTTGTACTTGTACAGCTCTGTGCTTTCAACGTTCTCGTGTCTTTGGACACGATTCAGTCAGTAAAGACTTGAAAACACCTTAAAATTAAACACAGATACAGCAAGGGAGCATGAACTTGGCTGTCATGGGAAGTGACTGACATTGAGGGTTCATTCTTAATATTCCTTTCCACATGACAAAAGGAGGTCTCTGGGGAGTGAAGAAGGCTCCATAGAATTGCTTATCTCTAGAATCAGAAGACTACAGGAGGTGAAGGAAAACTTTGCAAAAATAGCAACCCGATGTTAAAATTCCCACCTATTCATATTCTCCCTCCTTTTAAAGAACCTGGCTGTGTTGGGACATATTCTTTTCCTAATGCTTGAAGAGTAAGGCACACAAACATGTAAAGAGCTTCCTCGAAGTTGTCAGAGGGAGATGCTTGATTTGGATACAGTCAGGACTTCTTTGAATCTTTATTTGCGATTCAGACATAACTTCTTATGGGATTATTATTTGCCTTCTCCAGAATTGCCATGCTCTTTTTTCTGGTCTGGATTAGACACTGAATAACTGAAGGATTAGGGGGGAGGCTGTTCCAGAAGCCGGAAGTATTAGAAATCTCACCAAAAAATCTGCTTTGGTGCAATTCCCAGAAAGATTTGAGAGCTTGGAGAGGTTTATAGAGCTGGCCGAGTTTGGAATAAACATCTCCAAAATGTTGGGCCTGTTTCCAAACTGAAATGAAATTTGAGGTCCACCCATTTCACTAGTTATTAAGATAAAGAGAAATCCCCTGTTGAAATTGGATTACACAATTGGTAGTTCTTGCCATTGTTGAAACAGATCTACCCACAAATTTCATGCCTGTCTTCTTTTCTAAGTCCAGCTGCTAAGAGACAGAAAAAAAAAGAAAAAAGGGGAAAAAAAAAAAAAACCCACACAACTTCCTCCTTCCCTTGACAATTTGTTTAGTGTTGTTACCACTGAGGCTGCCAATGTTTGATAATCTCAATATGGAAAATCTGATACTCATTTGGAGTAGGCATAGGGCTCAGGTAGGAGAAATGGGTTTTTCGTATCACAGTCTTTCATGCAAGACCTAGCAATGGGGTGGAACATGAACGTTGTGCACGCGCCTGTACTGATTGCAGAATCCAATGTATGGAAACCATGTGAACAGGGATAAAACAAACAAAGGAACAAACAAAAACGAGCCCTCGCATTGACTATGCATTCTCCTTCCTCAAGGTAAGAAGCAGAGAAAGTTCCTCTGCTTCAGTCTCCACCTTCAGAGGCATGTGCAACCTGTGTGGCTTCTTCTCTCTCCCATTCTCAGGCTAAAAGAGGAACACCAAAGTACCCGTATCAGCTGACGTAAACCAGAGGAGCGGCACATTTGGAGTTCACACTTAAAATTATCATAAACTCTAAACATTGACTGGAATCCTAATGGTCTTTCTAGCCCAACCCACAGATCTCTAGGCCGGTCCCTCCGGTGCCTCCCAGAGGAAGGGGCGGTGGAACACTGAGCCCCAGCACGGGGCTCGCTCTCCCGCAGTGGAGCCCTATGCCTGTGCACAGTGGAATGAGAAAGATCTATATCAGTAGAGGACGCTGAGAGCTCAGATCTTTGTTGTCAAATTAAACACAGTGGATCCTTTTGAGATAACTTGGCCTTTGTGTGACTAGAATATTCTGAAGGGAACAGTCGGCTTTCTGTTGGAGAAGTTCCTGAGTCTGGGAGCCTTCCTTACACTTGGTCCGTCTTTGTCTCCTTGCTTTCTGTGTTTGACAACTGCATGGGGTTGTGTTATTTGCACCCCTAGATTGTGGTCAGCTGTGGGCCACGCAGCACCCATTTAATCTTGTCTCAGTCCTGGGCAGTGAAGATCATTCTACTTCATTCTGCTCTGAAAGTTAACAGTGTAAGGCAGCACAATTTAAGAAAAAAGAATAAAATGTTGAATTGGTGAGGACCATAGCTACCATGATGTCCCAAGTGGGAGAGTCCAAATGTAGAGAGCACAGAACCCATGCAGGGAAGAGACACAGGGCATACTTCCTCACGTTATCATTCCCTTCTTGGCTTTGTATTTAAAAAATCAAATTTCTGGAATAAAGATTGAAAAAGGCAAAACTAGCCACCATTCTGAAGTAAATCACACCCTAATTTTGGTGATTAAAACCCTCTGATTTAAATATGAACTATTGTTAACACAGCAGGTGGTAGATATTAATCAAATGAGTCATGAAACTCAGCTCGTGATTTATGGCCAGATAAAAGTCAAATGATTTAAAAACTAAAGAAAAGAAAAATCTATTAGAAGAACTAAGGGCTGCAGGTAAGTACTTGAAAGACTGACTGGCTTAATCAGGTAGTGGGGACAGTATAACACCAATTAGGCGGACATCTATTATACGCTAGACTTGCATACAGTCTGGTAAGGAAATTTCCAGTAGTTTGGTCAACCGATTCCACAACATGACCCATCTTTTCTGTCTCCCTCTTTATGCATTTATTGCTGAGTTCAGTAGACTTTATGCCTCTAGGCTAAAATCTAGGCTGCCCTTACCTCTTCTCTGTTGCACCTTTAGGCAGTAGTGACTTGGAGCCCTGGCATCTAATGTGTGCTCTGTGGTCATGAGGGCATGGGCCTCTTCACATCTTAGGCATCTGTTTATAACACAGAGCTAAGTACTCAGCTCTCAGAAGGGATTTGATCAACGGGACTAACAATACTTATGGAGAATAACTCCTACGCACGGGTAATGGGGACAACCCACTCACCCATCTACCTGGGGTATCCCAGCGCTTGGCAAGACTGTTTGACCTCAGTGGTGTAAAGCCTAAAGGTGATTCCCTCCTCCCATGTACCAGAGGAGGCCTTTTAAATTCCAGCTCATTTGTGGATCTTCCCTCCTCTAAAATTCTGAGAAAATGGGAAGAATTAAGGTTTCTAAAATGGAGCGACACCAATGGCCATCAGTGGAAGGCCACCACTAGTCAGTAACATCAGGCGTGTAACTTGCTGCAGCAAGGAATATCGTGTCCTGCGGGAAACTTGGAGAGTCTCCAAAGGGGTATGCTAGGGAGGGCCACATATAAAGTGGAAAGGATGCGGTTACTCATACGCTACTTGGGAAGGCAATGGTCAGAATGTGTAAGCCTAGATGTTGCTGGAACAATGGTCTCACTGTAGAGACCATAAGTCCATGAGGAGTTCCCCCCAGATCAGTTTGTGGTCGCATGCTCGAGCGCTGGGTCAGGCACACCGGTGTTAAGGGGTTTGGGCTCAGATTTGCGATGACTTTCCTTTTGCTTTGCTCATTTATCTGTTTTGCAACCTATGCCGCAGCCTGTTTCGGAGAGGTGTGGTTTCTATTTCAATTCCCCGTTCTCCATCACAGCCAGGAGTAGGGTGATCTTTCCCTTTATCACCTCAGATCTTTGTTTCTTAGTCCAACTGTGAGTGGCTAATGTGCCGGGCTACCCTCTCCAGCGGGGGAGCTGCCACGAGGGACGTTCTCATCGGAGACTCTTCCGTGATTCCTGGCCATTCTCCCTGCTTTCTGTCCCTGACGTAGACATGCAAACTGACCATGCCAGCGGCTCTTGGGGGAGAACGAGGGACTGCTCCTGCAAGCACATGGCTCACGGAACCTTCACAGTTCTGTCCCTTGCGATGACATTAAGGACTCTTGTGCAAAACCTGCTGCTCCAAACACCATGTTAAAGAATCATTGTCCTACGTCCACCACCAACACCTCCTTTGATACCAATTTCGTGAGAGAAAAATACTCGTTCCAATTTGCTCCGAATGCCCAACACCCTACCCTGTGTGCTCCACTCTGAAATGACAGCTTACGTGTGGTACTCGGGCCGATTCAGAATCGAATGTCAAGTTTCCTGCACTCCTGTCTTCTTAGGCACACGTTGACCTTAGCTTTCTTCATCAAACTAACAAACACTAGTATACGTGTCATTTGAACCTATCTGATTCAGAATTTATACTCTGGTTAGACAGATATTATCACAAAATTTAAGAGTCTGCTAATATGGTAATGCTGGTTGACAAAATATATTGTCATTTTTCTCAAAATCCTTTTTTTTTTAATCTCAGCAAAAAAGCAAAGAGCCAAAACAGCTCAGGTCCATGTGGGAGCAGCCTGACCCCTCCTCTCCGTGAGGCATAAGGATTGCCCTTGGCCTTGGCCGGCTTTTCCAAGTCTACGCTTGAAGGAAGTGAGCTCTCCCTTTTGGAATCGAGACCTCAGCCACTCCAGGCACGTGTTTTATTTTTAATATAAAATTTATTGTCAGATCGGTTTCCATTCAACACCCCACCCAGCCACATATTTTTAAGGAATATTTGTCACACTGATTTTCTCGAGTCCTTATCACCAAGAATCCCTCACGGTAGTCTTGCTAACAGTCGTGGAGTCCGTACCAGAATGTGACTTTTAAGAAAAGAACGGTCAGCGGGAACTTCAGAGTCAGGGAGAAGAATGGCTGGACGCCTGAAGCGAAATGTCCCCAGCCAGCCTTCCACTGCTGGATCCATTCCACAGGGAGACAGAGCAGGTCTGCTCCCATCCACCAAAGACTCTTCCAGCTTTTTCTCTTTCTTTCTTTCTTTCTTTCTTTCTTTCTTTCTTTCTTTCTTTCTTTCTCTCTCTCTCTCTTTCTTTCTTTCTTTCTTTCTTTCTTTCTTTCTTTCTTTCTTTCTTCTTTTTATGATGGTCTAGTTTGTTCTGGGTAATCTCTGCCTCCATAGTCAAGTGCCTGCAGTCCAAGCATGCACGGAGACCCTCTCTACTCTCCGAGTCGGGGCAGGTGTAAATGTTCAGAGAAAGGACCCTTCCTTCTTCGGAAACACCACCTCGGCGCTCCACGAGCCGCCGTCAATTACGAAGACTTTTGCAGGATAGATCTCAGTAATCAAGCCATCTCTTGATTTTACACTTCACCAAGTGACTGGTATTGTCATATTTCAGAAAATTGAATTCAGCTTTATGAAACATATGTTTAAAAGCTGTACACTTTCAATAATTATGCTATAACATCCCTGTTTTTATGCAAAGCTAACTAGATACTGTCATATTAAAATAGCAAATCCAATTCATTTCTTATGAAACACATGTTTAAAAAAAATAAAAGGAACACTTTAATTATTTCAGGAGTGTTCAGGCCAGCTCAACAGCCGACTGGATATTGCATTTGTTTAAAACTCAATCATGCAAAATGAAGACTCGATTTGAAAAATTTTAATAAAGATAACCAGCCTATCATGATATCATTTGAATGCTAATCGGCACCCCCATTCAGCTGAGGGAGAGCAGTGTCAACTTCGCTAGAGGCTCTTTATTCCGCAATAAAAACATTTACATTCTAATGATTTTATTAAAGCGCCCGAGCTGTCAGAGGCCCCAGATGACTCCTGGCAAACTGTATCAGTTATCAACTCATATTGCCTTTATCAGAACCGCTCAGTGGTGAGCCCAGGCCACAATGAGGCGTCTGCTGCTCGCAGAGCTGGTATTTAATCATTTCTTCTCCAGTATTGTTCTGCTTACGGAGCATGAATAAGTGCTCCAGACAATGAAACAAAGTGTGGGCCCTATTTATCTTCCCGCATTCTTCAGGCCCCCGTTTCTCCCACACCCGCCCTCACCTTTTATTTGGTTGTTGTTCCTAGCACTTCATGGTTTTTTTTTTTTTTTTTTTTTTTTTTTAATTCACTACCTCGTATCATCATTCAACAGCTCTGAATTTCTTCTTCACTCTCAACAGCAGGGCTGGGGGGGCGGGGGTTGCTGGGCAGAGAGATGACCCAGTTGGTGGCGGGAAGTGATAGGAGGGCCTCTGGGGACTGCAGGACTGGGGGCACTGGACTGAGCAGATCCGACCTTGGCAGGCGGGGGGGTGGGGGAGGGTGCCCCTCTTTGTCTCGGTCACGCAGCCGTGACCAGAGGAGAGAGTGGAGGACCCCTGGCTCACGGCCTATGCCCCCTCCCTCACCAGAAAACCCACCCCAAGCCAGCGCTCCCTGCAAAGGACCTTCTCCTCTGTTTACACTGACAGCACCCACTTTGGAGTATGAATCGATACCGGCATGGATTCATTTGAAAAGTATCCTCCCCTCCCTTTTACATTTTCAGGATAAAAGCAAAGAATTCGGGATAAAAGCAAGACCCTTCCCTGGAAAACACGAAACTGGAAATCTTTCTAAGAGGGCAAAAAATACCCCCTTGACTTGTCATCGTCGGGAAATGAATCACCTCCGTTCAGCAGAAGTTTGCCTATTGTGCACTCCCTTTTTTCTTTTGGTTTTGTAACTGCTCGGTGTCTTAATAGAAACCGTCCTGCAATCTGCCATGCGCCGCTCTTTTGGACGATGGACTCGGGAGGGCAGGGTGCTGGATGGGCATTCCTAGTGGAAAACACGATGGTGTTCGTTGAAAAACATGCTGTTCGGATGTGAAGTTGCGTCTACACTTTCGTTTTGATAACTTTGATTCATGGTCTCGAAACGACCTGCTTCCTGGCTCTGCAAGACGGGCCAGTGGAGGATCTGTGGCTCTCTGACAGGGGAGCCACCGGAACTTTTCATCTAGGGTTTCTCCTTGTTGGGGGGGGTTCCCCAAAGCCCTGGGGTATCAAAGCCCAGCCTTGAGATAATGACATACGCTGGAGAAGAGGCACCTCTCAGGGCATGAAGTACGTCTCTGTCAGGGGCTGAGATTTTGCCTGGAACCCATTTCTCAGTTATCTTGGGAAGAGGGCTTCTCCCTTCCTGCAGCGCAGTGTTCCCGAGGGTAAGACAGGACCCCGTCCTCACCTGGGGGACACTAGGGTAGAATATACGGAGAAGCTCCCATGCTGGACAAGGGGCTGACTGACAGTAGGCTGAGAGCCTTCAATCCCCAACTAACACTTGGGATTAACTACACACCAAACGTGCAATTGGCTGCCCAAAGGACTCTAAATGAAAGTAAGGCATTGCACATCGAGCAGCGACTCACCAAGAGCGCCTGGTGGTCTCTTAAGGCAAGCCCTCCTCGCGTTGGGAAAACACAGCTAATTTTTTTTTACGGTCACCCACTATTTTGGCATCTTTTCTCAAATGTCACATCTTTATAGTTCAACTTTCAGCCTGGCCTTTTATCACTTTAAAAACTATTGCTTTGCATATGTCAAGACAAAAGATAAATATCGATGCCTAGTCAATTTGTTATTTATATATTTCTTTCAAGAAGTCAAATATCAGATCACACTGAAAACAGATTTGCAAGCTTGTGCTGAGAAAGTATTTGAATATTATAGCATTATGCATTTATGTGTCTTTGTTCAAAGGTTTAAAAAAATGTGCTGTCTGGGCCAGATTCTTCCTTGGCTTCGCAGAACTGGGGAAGCGTGAAGGTGGGCAGGCTCCTTCCAGCTTCAGACATCTTAGTACGGAGGCTGCAATAGTTCTCTGCTTGACTCACGCGCACATCAAACACCAAAGTATTTTTCGAAGACGTGTATCTCATAATTAAAAAAGGGATAAATGATTCTATGTGAGTTTTCCAGGGGAGATCTCCACAGTGACACAAAATTGAACAAGTATTGAAGACTGACGTTGGGGTCTGCAGTCTTCTCGGTATGAATCTATCCATCTACCTACCTGTCTGTCTATCTGTCATCTACCTGTATATATACTTACCTATCTACCTATCTGTACGTCCATCCATCCATCCCCTATCTATTTGACGAATTCATCATATACCCCTTAATTGACTTATGCCAAACTATCTTTCACTTCTCCAAGTGCCGAGCACAAAGCAGAGGATTTGCTCCACGACAGTGGTCCACTCTGCTGTTGGAGTGGAAGAGACTTGTTCAATTCAAAAACAGAAGGTTCACTGGCAAACGGAGGGGCAAAAACTGAAGAACATTTACCAACCCATCAGCCTATTATGAAATCAAACTGATATCAATATCAATTACAGAAAAACCTTGGATTGCAAGTAACTTGTCCCGTAAATTTCCCACGAAATGAGCAAACATTTCTAATACATTTTAACATGATAAAGGAGTGATGTCTTGCAATATGAGTAGTACATGATCCCGAACATCACGTGATCACAACTGAGCCAATGGTTCCCCTCTCTCTCTGTCTCTCTCTCTCTGGCTGCAGGACTGTGGGTGATTGTCTCCCATGTTTGGATGCAGGATGAGCCTGGTGCTGGCCGAGGTTCAGGAATGCTGACCTAGATGGTCTCCTCTCCACCTTTGAATCCTAACGGGAATTGCCCTGCAAACCACACACTCGCGTCCCTTCAGGCTCCATCGTGTCTCCCACGATATGTATCCGCTGCGGACACCCTTTGCTACCCACTATAGCTGAGGATTGCGCTCTGTCCTGGCTCTCCCTCCTCCCTAAGTCCGGCCCCTCGTCAGGCTACTCTGTGCTGTCTTCGGACCACGGATCCAGTTTCTTGGCCTGAGTTGGTTTGGCCGATAGAGGAAGCAGGAGTGAAGGTGTGCGCATTCCCAGCCCAGGCCTGGAGAGGCTCCAAGCATTCCATTTGTTCCCTTGAGACTCTGCCCTCATGGTGGGATGGGGGCACCAGTGTCCACACGCTAATTCCATGAGGGGGAAGAGAGACACTCAACACGGAGCACGCCCGTCCCTGCCAACCCCGGCTGGTATCCACGACACTCTGCTGGATACGTGTTCACAGCTAGCCCAGCCCAGCCAGCCTAAGCTTATCACAGGTGCAGGAGCCCAGGTGGGCCAGCAGAAACCTCCGATCCCTTGCACAGTCATGGACCAACAAGAAATCATAAATACAGTAAAACCCTGGATTACAAGTAACTTGCTCTGCGAGTGTTCCGCAAGACGAGCAAACATTTCTGATACATTTCAGCTTGATAGACGAGCGATGTCTTGCAATATGAGTCGTACGTGACACCGAATGTCACATGATCACAACTGAGCCAATGGGAGCCCCCCCAACCCTACTTGCTCACACTCTCTCTCTCTCTCTCTCTCTCTCTGTTTCTCTCTGTCCTTCACTGTGGAATTGGGAGTAATCATCTCCCACGCTTGGATGTTCTGTCTCAGGCTGCCATGTTTGGCAGAAATCAGTGATTTTTCACAAAATTGGAAGGTGCCCACAACTGGCACTAGTGTATTTTTTGTCATTTCCAAGCACCTAAGGACAGTCCTTTGCTTTTCCATCCAAGAGTGAGCCTAGGAATGCTTTGCCTCATTTTAGGTCACGACGCCTGCAGATGTAGACCCTTTCCTACCTTATGGCCAGTTGCATGAAATACAGTCTATGACAAGAGTTTATTGTACTGTTCTGTAGGCAACATCCATGTGAGTGTATCCAATGGCTCCCATGCAGAAAGAGATTCCATTGAGCCAATAGCAGTGATCGTTAGTGATGGTGAAAGTCGTCCTACACAATAACCCTCCTCCTGTCTCTTGTCTCCCTCACACCAGCCCTGGAGGGTTTCAAAGGTAAGGGCGGGTTAATTTGTTTATTTTTCTTTATATTTTGTATTGTCTTTATTAGTTTGCATTATATTACAGTATTGCAATCATTTCTTGTATATATACAAGGGCTTTGGATTACAAGCATGTTTCTGGAATGAATTATGCTTGTAAACCAAGGTTCACTATAGTTGAAAATCTCAGGGCTATTTTCAGACCCAGTGACCATTAATGAATCGTCCCTTCTGTGGCCAGAGTTTGGATGTCACTGTCAGGTGGATGTGAGATAAGGAGATGGAAGGACAGGAGGAAGGTATGTGATAAAGTGGTGGGTGCTCCTGTCCCCTGACATCTGTGGCACCCCCTCTTCTCTGGGAAGGTCCCCATACCAGGCAGTGCCCTGAACCTCGGCCAGATGCTATCTTCCAGAATTTTCCCCCACCCCTCTGAGGCAAGTGGTATGACTACCCCCTTTTCAGATGAGGAGACTGAGGAACAGAACCCGAGAGCCACACAGCAAGCAGCTGGAGCATCTGGCACGTACCAAGGCCCCGGGGTCAGGCCTGGACCCCCTAATCCTGACCCTGCAGGGGAGGGAAGGCCAGAGCTGGGACATAGTCTGCTCCCCTCACTCACTCTGTGCGAAACCGCAATGGGCCGAACCCCCCTGCTCCTAGTGGGGGCCCTCACTCCGCACCCCATTATGGGGTTTGTTTTTATTTTTCATTAACACAATGACATCTTTTCACGGCTTAGAAGGGCCTATTTATCAGACAAGGCAGAAAGCCCTATGATTGTCTTCCTCAGGTTTTAATTTTTTTTCAGTGCAATATGATCTATACTTTAGATGAATGTGTGTGCATGGAGCTGTAAACCTCATCCTGTATCCTTTCAGCAAATATTTATGGAGCCGCTATAATGTGCCAAGAAGAGGTTTATGGGATGGGGCAGAAGAGAACAGATATACTCCCTGTCCTCCTCCACCTTTCTGTCTCGCTGCGGAGAGAGACGGTGAGTATGCCCGCACAGCATTATGGCGCGTGTGATACGGTACGATATGATGTGCCATGATACGAAGAAAATATCACATAGCTTAGTACATGATTGTATGTAACATAACCAAAAGAAATGTAGTCTCAGGTGCAAATAAATTCTATGAAGAAAAAGCTAAAGATGAGAAACATATACTTCCAGCCCAGGAAAAAGGTGACATAGGTTGTTGATGCATTCTGTAGAAAACGTTAGAAATATTGGGATTAGATATTTGGTAGATAAGTAAAGGTTTTTCAGAGAAACAGAACAAGCAAGACACGTGTCCATATAGATACTGATATAAATCCATTGGTTTCGAGGTATAGCAGATGTAGACAGATGATAGGTGATAGCTAGCTAACTAGTTAGAGGATAGATTGATGATAGATACATAGATGATAATAGATAGATAGATAGATAGATAGAACAAAATGGAAATTTATTTTAAGGAATTGGTTCATGCAGTTCTGGGAGCTGGTGAGTCCCAAATCCATCAGGAAACCTACAGGGTGCAAACTCAGTCAGGATTTCTATTCACTAATCTCCACGAAAATTGCTTTCCTGTGAAGACTTTCAGCGAATTGGAAGAGGCCCATCTGTGTCATGGAAGATGATCTCCTTTCCCCAAAACCCACCTCACTGCAGGTGTCAACCACATCTACAAAATGCATCCACGGTGACATCTAGACTCGCGTCTGACTAAATAACCAGGTACTACACGCCCAGCCCCGCTGACACAAAATCTAAACATCACAGATCCCCAGCCAGATCCTACGGACACCTTGACTCCCAGGAGGCATTCTGGGGCTGGGGCTGCAGTGACCCAAGCCTGTGTCTAGCTGCCGTGTAAGTGGGCATTTGAAGCCAATGACCAGATTGTTCATAGGGTGGGGACAAAAAAAAAAAAAAGTTAAAATTGCTTCATAGGAGGGTAAAGAGGTGAGTTTGGGGGCCTACACGTGTGTTTTCTGTGTGTTTTGATCAACATCTTTAAAATTCCTTAAACTCTATTATTTTTAACTGTAACTCTGTTGGAGTCGTGGGTTTCACTGTGATCTGTGGATCCACATAGCTCTCTTGATTGTTAGCAATATCCTGTAATCCTTGCCTCTGTCACCAGCTACCCTGAGTCTCTGATCAGGACAAAGTACATGCCTCCTGAGGATGTGTCGTAGAATGTGGTCCACATCCACACTGGAATATTATTCAGCCTTTAAAAAGGAAGAGGGGCGCTTTGGGCGGCTGAATCCAATGGGCTTCCAATTTTGCCTCAGGCCATGATCTCATGGTTCACGACTTTGAGCTCTGCATTGGACTCTCTGTTGTCAGTAAGGAGCCTGCCTCAGATCCTCTGTCCCCCCCTTCTTTCTGAACCTCCCCTACACTCTCTCTTTCCCTCTCTCTCTGTCCTCCCCCACTTGCGCTCTCAAAAATAAATAAACGTTTAAAAAACAACAATAAAATAAAAAAGAAGAAAATCCTGCTACCAGAAACAACATGGGTGAGCCTGTAGGACATTATGCTAAAGGAGGTAAGTCAGACACAGAAGAGCAAACACTCCATGACTCCCCATGTATGAAGGATATAAAATAACCAAACACACAGAAGTAGGCAGAAGGAAGGTGGTCATCAGGGTCTGAGGGGGAGGGATATGGGAACAACTGTCCAAGGAATATAAAGTTATAGTGACCCAGGAGGGCCACATTCCCAAGATTTGCTGTGCCACATCAGGCCTACGGTTAACAAGGTATTGTGAATTGGTTAGAGCTCATGTTAAGTGCTCTTACAATCAAAACACAAAGCAAAACAAAAGACAACAGAACACCACACAAAGGGATACATGGAAATGTTGGGAGGTGACAGATGGTCCATGACCTTGATCTTGGTGAGGACAGTATAAGTGTATCAATCTGTCCAAACTCTTCAAATTGTACACATTAATTATGTGTAGTTTTTGTGTATACCACTTATATCTCAATAAAGTTGGAAAAATAAAGTGGAGAAAAAAGTAGAAAAGTAAATAAAAATAGACTGCAAATGCATCTAATTAGTCCCTCCAGTCCTAGTGAGTAACTGCATCTAAAAGGTACCAGGAGTAAAGTTACCACCTGGGGGACACTGGCCCCTGTGTGTCCTACCATCATCAGTGACTCGGAGGAGCACCTGGAAGTCACGTTCCTCAAACCCGTGGGTGTTTGAGAACGAAACATAACTTAGACTTTAAAGGCAATGTCAGAAATAGAGGGTGCAGCATGAAAATGCAAAAGAGGCATTTGTACAACAAAAACTCTGGTAGCTGCATTATCACAGCCGTGAAGGATGCCCAGGAGGAGAGATGTTATGTTGCATTGCCCTTTTTTCCTCTGGCCACCCGAAAGGAAGTGGATTTGTGTTTATACTCACTCCGGAAGTCACCATTGAGAGTAGACATGGGGGACCAGAGCACAGTCAGAGGAGAGGGCCTGTAGGTCTCTTTGGGGAGGAGGACGGCTGAACGATAAGAGGATATGGAGTGTGTGCTGGAGGGTAGGAGACATCATGGCACCCCCACTGCATCATGTATGTTTTCCCGATGGTACTTCATGGTGGACGGACCAGAACCCAAAGACCCAGGGTGCATGGAGTGTCTCCACCAGAACAAAGACACAACAAGCCTTCTGGAGAGGGGTCTGATGGAAGGGGACACATGCCGACAGCCTGCATGGACTGAGGTCCCCCTCCCCTAACACCACCCTAGAAAGACAGAGCCCTGAGGACAAGACCGTCCCAATCCCTTGGTCTTGTAACCCCTCCAAGCTGACGCAACTCGGGGACGGTGCCATCTGACACAGGTTTGAGCTTCGAGAACAGATTCGAGATAGAGATTAGACTAGTTTCCAGACAAAATTCTGTGTCTTTCACACTTGAGTGCGTGGATTGAGGCCTAGCCCCACTCTACATATGAACGCATTCAAGGTGGCGCTGGAGATTTCATCGGGCTTGGGTGCCCACACAGGTCAGGTAACAGAGATTTGGTAGGAAGGATGAAATACCAGGGCACCTGGGTGGCTCAGTTGGGTAAGCGTCCTACTCTTGGCTTCGGCTCACATCATGGTCTCACAGTTCGTGGATTTGAGCCCCGTGTCAGCACAGAACCTGCTTGGGAATTCTCTATCTCCCTCTCTCTGCCCCTCCCCTGCTTGTGTGTTCTCTCTCTCCCCTCCCCCCCCCTCAAAATAAATTTTAAAAATTTTAAAAAAGAGAGAGAAGTACAACATACCAAGATGGGTATGCGTTCCGATGGAAAGAATGTGTGGTCACAGTAAAGCTCCATCATGAGCCTCTCTGCCTGGGGCCGACGGGAAATACTCTGGGTTCAAGATTTAGGTTTTTCCCCTCACTGATGGCCCTATCTCCTTCCACTGTCCCCTCTCCATGCCTCTCCTGCTCCTCACTGGACCCATTGACCCCTCACCCCTGCTGCACCCACCCCACGTCAGCGTCTTCTGCACAGGATGCACTTTCCTCTTTGAACTTAGAGCTATCGTTGAGCTCCAGGTAGGGAAACAGGAAGGAGGGACGGACACCATCCTCCCGAGGTTTTGTTTTGCCTGCTCTCCTCTTCCATGCTCATTGTTCAAAGGTCAAATCATTTATTCTTCCAATTTAATATTAATGACAGCACGCTGTCTTTGATCTTTCAAACAAGCATGACCCAAGTCAACACAAAACAGCTCTGTTTCCGATCGGCCATTGGCAGAGACTTTCTTATATTGTTTTCTCCCTACGAGGCTTCCAGCCTCTGTCAGAATGTGTTCCCTCACTTGGTGGTTGCAGACCCGCCTGACCTCTCTGATCTGTCCTTGTTGGCGAGCACGGCTGCGTCCTGACTGAGGCTGTCAGACCCAGAGCTGGTACTCCAGTCCATACCTGCTATTCGAATGAAGATATTGGCATAGAGGAACACATTTTTATAATGTGAAGTAAATGTCAAAATGAAAAAAAAAAAGTCTATGCACATGAATAATAGAGGGGAAGCTTCAAAACCGGCATAAATCATTATTTTGGCAGGTAATTTTTTATATCTTTGCGTGCTATCTTTTTTCTATTGATAAATTTATCAGTATAAAATACAGACTATTTTTATGAAATGAATACATATGAATTTAAAACAAGGTACAATTATGGAACACACAGCATCACACAAGCAATTCCAGACGTGAGTTCGAGGTGGCAACTCTTCTCACGATTTGCAAGAGTTTATTACTTTTGCAAAAAATAAATAAATAAATAAATAAATAAATAAATAAATAAATACTTTAGGGCTTACATACGCTGAATATCTTAAGCTGAATGGTAATTTCATGTGGACAAAATGACAAGAAAGAAACCAATTTTAGTTGTCTGAAGCAGAGACCTGGTATTTCTCTGTTTGGTGAATCAGTGACAAAAATGAGCATGTGCCCCCAGAGCAAGGGACGCCGGGGAGCAGACTTTCGAGAACGTGCACACTGACCACTCCCTTCCCTTTATTTCTTAAAGCATTCTCTTGGACATCTGCCAGTGAGGGGATTTTGAAACCTCTTCTATTTGACAACCACAGCAAGTCTGGCGTCCTTCTGATCATTTTCCTTCTGCGTGAATGGGACCCCCCTCATGCCTGTATGCATGCATGCCTGTTTGCACACATGTATGTAGTGGTACGTGCATGCCTGTGTTTGTACAGGGGTGTGTGTGCGCGCCCTGCTTCCAGTGTAGCTGTGCTCCTCTGGAGAACCTCAGAGAAATCTTTCTGGAAAACAAATATGATCATGCCAAGCCCTATTTGCACAGCTCTAGCGACCTTCCATCACCACCATGACAAACCCATACTCCCTGTCTTGGCAAACATGGCTGCCACCCACCCCTGACTTTATCAGCACGTGTCTCCCTCCTACATTCAGAGGACCTGGGACTAATGACATATAAATGTCAGAGCCCCTCCAAGGGCTCCTTCACTTCCTCATGTATGTATGTGTATATATGTTGGGAGTGGAGGCTACTTAAAAAAGATATACATAGGGGCGCCTGGGTGGCTCAGTCGGTTGAGCGTCCGACTTCAGCTCAGGTCATGATCTCATGGTTCGTGAGTTCGAGCCCCGCGTCAGGCTCAGGGCTGATGGTTCAGAGCCTGGAGCCTGCTTCTGATTCTGTGTCTCCCTCTCTCTCTCTGCCCCTCCCCCATTCATGCTCTGTCTCTCTCTGTCTCAAAAATAAATAAATATTTAAAAAAAGGATATACATATATATACACGTATATACATATATATGTATATATGTATATATATATATATATATATACACATATATATATACACACACACACACACACACACGCATATTTAAGCTCCACTCCCAACATGGAGCTTAATGCAGGGCTTGAACTCACGACCCCAAAATCAAGACCCGAGCTGAGATCAAGAGTCAGATGCTTGACTGACTGAGCCTCCCAGACTCTGCTGCATGTTTTTCTCAAAGATTGCATAAACATCATGCTTCACCAGGTCTACATCCAAGATCCAGCCTCAGTAAATTACTTTATCTCTTGACTCTGCCCTATCCTCACTCCCTATTCTGGCACCACTCGCTGCTCCCGAGGGTCTTTCCTCCTGTCTCCGTGGGGCAAAGGGCACAACTTCCAGCGTGGACCATCCTGCAATAGAGCACATTACGTTTCTTTATACCATACGACACGACAGATCGGATGGTGATTATACAATCGCAAGAGCATGTTTGCTTTCTATTCCCTGTTCTCAACTGATACACCGTCGCAAATTAATGCATGGTAATTGCATGAATCAGTACAAAAGGCAAAGGTATTTTGGTGTGAAGTACCCAGATTAAAAATCAAAGTGTTTAGGGGCGCCTGGGTGGCTCAGTCGGTTAAGCGGTCGACTTTGGCTCAGGTCGTGATCTCGCGGTCCATGAGTTCGAGCCCCGCGTCGGGCTCTGTGCTGACGGCTCAGAGCCTGGAGCCTGCTTCGGATTCTGTGTCTCCCTCTCTCTCTGACCCTCCCCCGTTCATGCTCTGTCTCTCTCTGTCTCAAAAATACATAAACGTAAAAAAAAAAAAAAATCAAAATATTTGGGGCCTGACTCAAGTTACAGGCGGTGAAGAGCTATACTCACCCACGCATCAAGCCAGTTTGCTGAGCTGGTGGCCAGGAGGACCATCTCCATGTCAGATCCATGTTTTCAGCAAAGTGAGTGGAGCTTCCCCCGAGCCCTGACTGCCTGTGTGCCCTTGGACAAGCAGCTGATCTCTGAGTGTGACCTCAGTGTGGCCATCTGTAAAATGTGGTGACAATATCGCCTGCCCCCCATGGGGTACCAGCAATGAGCATGTGACGGTATGTCAGACTCTTGGGGCAGAGACTGGCCCAGAGTGAGCCCTCAGAGAGGGGCTTACATTTATTATAAGATCTTTCTGCCTGTGCCTCTAGGCAGGTGTAGGAAATGCAGGCCCACGAAGGTGCAATTGAGGTGAAAATGAAAATATCAGATGGGAGCAATTGTCGAGTCGGAGGAAGAAACAGAAGCAGAAGAGAAAGGCCCAGGGCGGCTGGCTTCAGGGGACGCCCAGCAGTGAGCTCCCTATCAGTGCTTCCTCTCACATCCATCTTTCGCCCACCTAGCTCACACAGAATGGGACTAAATGCATTCCTGACTGATTTGAGCTGTCATAATTGGACTTTTATGAGTTTTAGACTTTTATTTGACATACCCAGTATTTGGATCTTAAATCTGTCTCTAAAGTCTATGGTAGATTCAGAGAAAAGGAGAAGTGTGGATAATTCCGTTAAAGCCAAACAACGTGGCCCCCAGACCAGCCTCTCGGCGGGCTGAGCCGACACGCAGGCAGTGAGTGCAAGCGAGGGGTGCCCAGCTCGGGGAGGGAGAAAGGGCAACCCGCCTCCCCCATGATTTACAGCCACTGGACCCTGCTGCGCGCGGGTAATGGATGGGGGCCAGCGGTGGAAAATGCCACGCCGGGACAGGCAGGTCATACAGCTCAAAGTCAGAACAATAGAGGGCTAATTCATTTAGCAGATTGGATACCCAGGGACCACAAATGACAGCTTAAAAGACTGAGAAATGCCCAGTGGGTCCGGTGGGAACACTGCGGGTTGCAGGAGAAATGCGCCTTCACTCGGGGGCTCCCGAAAGGCTGATTTGCATTCCTGGGAAGGCAGGCAGGAGCAAATTAGCTAATGGAAAAGGGGGAAGTGGGTCTCGTGGAATTTACTAGCGTGAATAAGACCCTTGGTCAACACTGTTGTGAAACTACCCGTAAGCATATCTAGGCATCTGTAACCCTAAAGGTTTTCAGCAACGCGTCTGAACAGGTACATTTAATGGGGCACAAAGCATTTCTTCAGGTATCTTTTGTCCTTTGAGCAACCGTCACCCACCGTCCGGTGCGACGATCGTGACTGAAAGTAAATTGATGGTGATCTTTGTGGTCAGTGGGTTGGGAACGCTGGGCACCATCACCTGGTGCCTTGACTCTTTCTCCCATGATCTACCTTCTTTGTATGTTTTTGTTTTTTAATGTTTACTTATTTCTGAGAAAGAGAGTGTGAGTGGAGGGGGGACAGAGAGAGGGAGGGAGAGAGAATCCCAAGGAGGCTCTGCACAGTCAACTCAGAGCCCCACTCAGGGCTCTGTCTCGTGGGCCACGAGATGGTGAACGGAGCTGAAATCAAGAGTCAGGTGCTTCACCCACTGAGCCACCCAGGCGCCCATCATCACTAGTTTAAACGCTAAATGAAGGGTTGTTGCTGTGCCGGCCCCCCTGAAGTGTGTTATTTGATGATAACTTCTCCAGGAGGATTTTCCGACCGCAGGGCCACCTCACGGCAGACTTGATGAACCGCACCCATGGTCATGCAGAGCCTTGGATGATCTCCACTCCTTAGACCTTCTCCCTCTGCCTCCATGGGCTCACCCTCACTTCACTTGTCTCCTTCATAAGCTGGATGCCAAGGCACGGGGGTGACGGCACTCTCCTGCTGCCTCCTCTCCCCTCTGTGGCCTCCTGAGCAGCTCCCATCCAGAAGGGCACGGGCACGCGCTGGGCCACACTGGTCCCGCCGAGCACCAGGGAGGAGCGAGGGAGGCACCGTCCAGGCAGGTTGGTGCCTGGCAAATCCCTGCCTCCCTCTGACCATCCTCCACTCGCTTGCACCATCCCTCAGCCCCCCGTCACCAGTAGGCACCTTCTAGCAAGAATCCAAGATCCCCCAGTAGCTCCTGTTGAAAACAAGCGAACAAAGCAAGCCCTGACTCCTATTCCCTCAGTCACAACCACTACCCTGTCTGTGTCTTGCCAGCAGGACCCAATCCTGCCCATCCTTCTCTGCTCTTCTGACTGATGCCCCGACTGGCCCCAGTCTGGGGCTCGGCCCGTAGCTTCAGGGAGGCATCAGTGCAGTGTGCAGGACATCCTATCTCTCTTGGGTTCCAGAGACCCTTTCCATCGTGCTCAGCGCCACATGGGCATCCACACTCGACATCCGCTTCTCTGCCCACAGCTCCCGGATGTGGGGCTTCCACAACACCACCCAGTCTGGTCCTTCTACCCTGAACTCCAAAGTTTCAAGTATTTTCCAAGTCAGCCCCGGGCCCAGTGAATTCTGGAGTTGTGTCCTCATTATCGTTGGACTTAGCCATTTAGAGGTGACGTTCTCTTCAGAAGGGAACAGCCAAGGGGACATACACACCAAGAGTTTCCACAGTCCAGCTCACAGCGAACTTCAGAGAAATCTTCCGTCTTCTCCACGATGGCTTCTATGTGTTCAAGCAGCTGTGAAGTTATACGGTCATTTTGCACGACTAGTCTTCTCATTACCTACCCCGGATAAGTAGAAAGCCTCTCCAGATCATAAACAAGCCCAAACCACTTACATGTTAAGCCGTTTGAAAGTTTATGACATCTGGCTGCAAAGCTGTACCTTTGAATTAAATAGATTTATCTGTTTATTAGAGGTTGGGCGTGAGGCCGTCTGCTCGAGGAAGTGCATGGGTCTCAGCCTGGACTCTTCTGCTCCCAGAGAACAATGCCAGAGTGAGAGAGTCCACTCCTTCCAGCTGTCCCCTGCCCCTGCCCTGAGAGAAAGGCAGCCTCCATGACCTGCTCCCCTGAGAGCAAAGCCAGGGCCAGGTAACTCTGTGCCCTGACAGTGGGCAATCTTTCTGCTCTGCCTTTAAGACTTTACCATTTGGGGAGGTTCCTCTCTTTCTCTCTCTCTCTGTCAGCTTTTTATTCTTTTTTTTTTTATGTTTATTTATTTTTGAGACACAGAGAAAGACAGCATGAGCAGGGAAGGGGCAGAGAGTGAAGGAGACACAGAATCCGAAGCAGGCTCCAGGCTCTGAGCTATCATCACAGAGCCCGACGCGGGGCCTGAACCCACCAACCGTGAGATCATGACCTGAGCCGAAGTCGGACGCTTAACTGACTGAAACACCCAGGCGTCCCTAGCTTTTTTATTCTTAACTGAAGCATAGCTGACATACAATATTACATTGGTTTTAGGTGTACAATATATTGATTCAACCAGTCTGTATATTACTCAATGCTTACCATAATAGGATAGTGCCATATATCACCACACAATGTTATTACGATATTACATAGTATAATATATATAATATATTTCATCCATTTATCTCTTGATGGACACTTGAACTTAGTCACCTTGCATAACTGAAACTTCATAGTCGCTGCACTGCCCCTGTCCCTCTGTCCCTAGTCCCTAGAAACCATGATTCATTCTGCTTCTATGAGTTCGACTAGTTTAGATTCTTCAGACAAATGGAATCAGTCAGTGTTTGTCCTTCTGTGACCGGCTTATTCTTTACCCATCTGTCCATTGATGGATATTTACATCGTTTCCACATCGTTGCATTATTGTGAATGATACTGGAGTGGACATGCCAGTGCAGATATCTCTTCAAGAGCCTGATTTAGATTATTTTGGATCAATATCCAGAAGCCTGTTGTAGCTTATGTCCCACTGGATCTGCCGGATCATATGATAGTTCTCCAGTCAATTTTTCGAGGAACCTCCATGCCGTTTTCCGGAAGACTGTACTGGTTTGGGTTCCCACCAACAGTGAACAAGGGCACCTCTTCTCCATGTCCCCGCCAACTTTTGTTATCTTTTTTCCCCCCAGTAATAATCATTCTAACTGGTGTGAAGTGATATCTCTCTGTGGTTTTGATTTGCATTGATTAATAATGTTGAAAACTTCTCATGTGCCTTTGGCGGTTATACGTCTTCTTGGAGAAATGTCTATCCAAGTCATTTGCCTATTTTTTAAAATCAGGTTACTACTTTTTCTATTGACTTACAGATGTCTCTGTTATACTTTGGATATGAACCCAAGAGGACTCTTCAGGAACCAGAAGGTTTATAAACGGAGACTTACCTTTTCTTCTGTGATTCGTGGAGTCTTACTCCCCAACTAGACTGACTAACTCCATTTAATACTTCTGTTCAACAGTGATTATAAGACCCCGAAGCAAGACATGGTCACTGTAGTTGAACATTTAGACAAAGCGTCGGGAGACGTAAACCAGCATAGATAAGTAGAGCTTACACGTCCTGGAAAGTGTTCACATCCCTACATAAGTCAAGTCCACCGAGGAAACTGCGTATTCCCACGGTAAGGCAATATTTATCTGACCTTAGAGCACCATTAGTACGTCCACAGACACTAGGGAAGTCCTGTCATAACATCAAAATATAATTAAGCCACCATTTCACCCATTTTTAAATTGCGACTCTAGAACCACTCAGAAGGCATTCTCCGCCATCCTGGCAGTGACCAGAAACTACATTATTTTCTCAGGTGCTATTTGAATAAAATCTGATTAAAAGCGTGCTATTGGCACAACACCTGCCATCTTATTGACGTGCTCGTAGCAGGCACAGAGATCGGTACCAAGAAGGGAATACATTTGGTCTATTTCTGTGATTATTAATTCCGAAGACATTACGACAGTCTTAATTTTTGCTAAAAATGCTAACTTGTTGAAATAGTAATCTGTGAATAATTCCCCGAGCTATTTTACTGCTTTTTCCTGCCCATTGAACTTGACCCCTCCATCCATAGGAAGCGTTATAAATTTTTAAAATTTCCTGCGAGCTGGACATTTTAATGAACCACGCACAGCAGTGTCCTGTCAGTGGCCGGCGTGTCGGCCGGCGAGGGGAAATTTATCTCACCGGCACAATACGGTGCCGCTGCTTTCCGCCAGGGCCTGGACTAATTCCACTCTGCGGTTTCCTGAATTAACAAGGCTTGTCTTCCAGCCTTTCGACATGGGGGCACTCTGTTCCAATCTCACTTGACTGCTGGCCTCCCCGTCCTCCCCCAGGACGCCCGGGACTTAATCCACCTGGAGCCTTGGTAACCAAGTTCTGCCTCCCGACCTTCGTGATGGATGCTTCATCTTTTATGTGTCTCCCTGCCCTCGACGCGCCCCTCCACCCACCGGTCAGCACACACGCCCCTCATCTTTCTAGAAGAAAGAATCACGTCTGACAAGCGAGCGGTTTGTCGCGAGCGCTAACACAGTTACAGTTAGAGAGGGCAGTAACTCCAGCTGTCAAGCTCCAAATGCTAACAGATCGTGGGCTGGTACTTGGGCCGAGCGTTGGGTCACTCGTAATTTCTGCCACGGACACAACTGTTCTGTGGGAATATGACATACTTCTTTAGGTGTTAAATCAGCCCTGGGACAATTTGTCTGCCAAGCTCAGCATGGGAGGAAGTAAAATACCAAGGCTGCGTCATATAATTACATCCCAAAGCCCACGGAGGTTGGCACTTATCTCCCTGCGTGGACAGTTCTTAAAGGAACACTGGGGAAGGGACTCGAGACAGAGTGGGAAGAAGCAGAGGGAAGGTTGGCAGGAAGGGGAGAATTTGCATACTGAGCATTAGTCCAGAAATCCGTCTTGTGTCGCGCTGAGCGGTCCTTGCTCCGTGTGCATATGCTCCTTATCAGATCTGGGGACGACTGCCCCTCCCCCGCCCGTGCTGCACAATGGCGCTGATAAAATGGAAGCAAATTTCTTCTATTAATGAGTGACGGTGATGGCAGCGCAATGAAGTTGTTCCATGATATTGTTATATATGCAAGGTGCAAATAACCTAGTGTGAATAATCACAGCCTGTGTCCTTTTAAATGATTTTTCTCCCCATTTAAAGGAAAGCCTTTGATGTGATAATATTAATTCCCTCCGTGCTGGAAGGAAGAGGAAAAAAAAAAAAAACTCAGAGAAGCGGAAATTAACTGAGTAATGCGATGTCAGTCAATCTTTTCAGCCGAGGCCTTATTAACTGCTAATCATTTTGTCATTTTGTCGCTCAAAGTAATAAATTGATAGGAAGGGACGGGAATGTCGTATGTTTACTTTTATTAGCTTTAAACAGAAACAGTTGTGGAGACATTACATTATCGAGACGTGTGGCATTTAAGTGGTTTCTGTAAAGCACATCACTATTTTCCTTCCTCACCGGTGTCTGATTGTCGTAATTTTGAAGAATCTGGCTGTCTGGAAAAAAAAAAAAAAAAAATGTAAAAAAAAAAAAATTCTATCCAGACCTTGCCCAGAGTTCTATCCCCAGAGTTGTATCAGGATTACACCAGGCATTTGATTACATCCAATTTGTCAGGGGTAGCTCTGGGAGGGAGGGGGTGCGGGGGGGACACTCATGGCTGGGTACGCCATCACCTTAAAGACGAGTAACTTTGGAAAATTCCATCTCTGTGTCGGAACCCAGTGCTATGCCAGAGACTGGGGCCCACGGAAGTTATGCAAGAAGGAGAGACATGCCACTGACTGTGGAGACGGGGGTGAGTCACCATGGGGCCACACGGATACCCCGTTTCCGCGTACTGTGCTGACAGATACGTGTAGGCCAGTGTCCTTGACCCGTTCCATCCCGCACGAGATCAGAGGTCTGGCTGACATCTTGGATAGAGAATGACTGGCTGGATCTCGGTCACTGTGGACACAGTTAGAATCTGATGGGTCCAGAGCAAGCCTGTGGACCTCACCCCCACGTGTGTTCTGGCAACCAGAACTTCTCCCTCCAGCATGTGACTCAGAAGAGCAAGAGGAACATCGACAGGTGAAGTGGAATTCGGGAGGCCCCACCCTGCCTTTGTGCAGCATCCCCAAGTGAGCTTGGAGCTCGGAAGTGGAGGGCAGATGGAAACACATCCTCAGCGCCAGCCCTTAGGTGCTGCTGAGGCACGTGGGACCTAGAGCTCTCCGTGGAGGGACATCCACGGGTCCGCCTGGGCATGGCTGTTGGAGGTGCCGGTGGGCAAACCGGTGGACCTGAGTTCCAACATTCAGCTGCTGGAATTCACTGGTTTCCAAAGGGAAGTTGTCCACACAGGCCGAAAGGCTCTGCAGAAGCAGCAGTTGCTGTGTATCTTCTTCTGCGGGTTTCCTCCTTGAGCCAGACCTCATCGTCGTTTCCGGAAAAAGTAAAGGACTTCTGCTCGCAATACTGAGGAGTCCCCCACTGCTCAGTGCACAAGGAGGCATCTGTGGGAACTGTTTTCCCGAGGAATTTCTAGTGCCTTTGGTGAAGGAAGCAAGTCTGGACTTGATGTTTGAGTTGATGAGAAACTTACTGGTTTCTGATAAGAGGCTGTGGGCGATACTTGGAGATTTTTTTTTTTTTTTTCCTCTGGAGAGAGTTACTTCAAAGGTGCAAAAATGTCTTCCCCCTTATCTTCAGTCTTTTTGAAGTGAGGGTAGGTCCCACTGGCCAGTTCAAATATCTTCATCTTTCAGCCGCCTGCTTACAGTCACTAGAACCACTTGAATGGAGGGTAACAAATGTTGAATGGCTACTGATAAAAAAAAAAAATTGCAAAGGAACCGTCTCGTGAAACGCTAAGGCCGGTCGCTGTGTGCCCGCTTTTCCCGGGATGAGATGGCAGAGGCCTCTCCTGATTTTCCTTTGGTTGCTCAGTTGTGTATTCAATAATCACGTCAATGTCATTATTCTCCAGGCACCAGGGTGGACCAAACCCTGAGGAGCCTTGGCTACAGGAATATGACAATCTTCGGATGGGTAAGACACAGGTTTTACACACTGCTGGAAAATTATGGGTCACAGATATCAATAAATCTCTAGAAGCTTTGGAGTGCTAGGTCGTTTCCTTGGTTCAGCATCTGACTCTTGATTTCATCTCAGGTTGTGATCCCGGGGTCCTGGGATTGAGCCCAGTGTCAGGCTCTGTGCTGAGTGTAGAGCTGCTTAAGATTCCCTCTCACTCACCTTCTGCCCCTCTCCCCTACTCACACATCCTCTCTCTCTATATAAAATAGAAACAAAATAATAATTAAATAAAAACCTAGATGTTCTCTTTTATAGGACATTCGTTTAAAACAAATGCTTCCTTTCTGTAATTTGTCATATTCTGCTTTCTTTTGACACCTGAGTTTAACCCATGTAAGCATTTACTTTTATAATGTTTATTTTGCAGGGGCGAGAGAGAGAGCGTGCGACTAGGGGAGGAGCAGACAGAGAGGGAGACACAGAATCCGGAGCAGGCTCCAGGCTCCGAGCTGTCGGCACAGAGCCTGACGCGGGGCTCGAACTCAGAAACTGTGAGATCGTGACCTGAACCGAAGTTAGACTGAGCCACGAGGCATCATTTCAGTCAAGATGTGAACAATACTTTTTTTTCGCCGCTGCTCAGTCCGAATGTGAAAACAAGAAGCAACCGCTCTCCTCTTCTTGAAATTCACTTGTAAAAGCCGTAAGTGGGACCGGCAAGTTCATGAGAAGTCACTTGGGTGTATCACACTCTCCACACGGACCCAATCTCTCGCTTCTCCTTACTTACATCAGCCTCTGCCCCAACTGGCCCAGTGGTCAGCTGTGTGACAAAGGAGACTTTTTTCTGTTAATTGGATGAAACCATCCATCATACGTGTAGTGAAGAAAAGGTGACGTATTCTTTATCGAGAACTCACCTTATTAGGCATTCTGCCCCCAGTCCGACATCCCTGGTACAGAAACACATCCCGGAGAAAAAGCCATCAGAAAAGTGGCTGCGAAATGTCATAGCTCTGAGGGTGTCATATGCTCAGAAGTGCTCAGAATGTCAAGCCACCACCACACGCTTGCCAACTGCAGGATGCTGCTGGAGAGTCAGCTGTGGACCTGAGCAACAGGTGTTTGTGTGGAGAGGAGCCAGAGAACACAAGCACGTGATGTGTCCCAGGAGAGATCGAGGCCACCATCCAGGCACAACCAGGAGCTGATTCACGAAAACCCTCCTCATCTCGGCTGCCCTTGGTTGAAGTTTGTTATTAGTGACCCCAAAGACAAGTATCAGAATAGAATAGGGTGGGATGGGTAGCAGTGGAGATAATATGACAACACAACCGTCTGGATCCTTCCTGGCATCTCACCTGACGCAGCAGTCAGATGCTACGGCAGTCAGGAGCTGGGGGATGTCCCCCGCAGCATCACCTGTGGGGTGTCCCTAGAAGAAGAAGCAGACTGAGCAGAAGCCACTCTGTCTGTGCTGCTGACCTACCTGACGCAATGAGATGGAAAAGTAGAGCACCGAGGTGTCTGGCTCCCCGTCGGAGCACAGAGGTGACCTGGCCCCTTGCCCTTTCTCTCTTCCACGTTGCCCGCACCCTGCGAGAGCCACCCTGAGGAGGCCACCTGGCAAAGATGTGCCAAGGGTCCGACGCGGGGACCAAAAGGCAGGATCGTGGTCCCTGTGGGGATCCTTGGAGAGCAGTGTCCTGCTCTCAAGCAGAGGCCTGCAAACCTCACGCAGGATGAAAAGAAGAAGCGTGTTCTTGTAGAACACATTCTAAACGATCGAACTCCAACCACCTTCCTGTGCCTGGTCGCACAACCAGAGCCTTGTCTGTGTTGTTTTCAGACACCGCCAGGAAGGGGTGTGTCCTCTCACCTGAAGCTGGCGCTGGCTTTGAAGCTACGCACGCTGCACGTGCTGTGAGTTGGTACTCGAGGCTCCCTGGCTTGGAAACTTCTCCATGCTCAGACCACAGCCATGACATCCAAAGTGTGGACCACTGTCTCACGTCTCGGGAGACTCACGCTCTGGGGTTTCATCCGCTTGCTTGTTGATGTCTAGGCCCCTTGGCAGTGGGGTTGGAGGGAGTTTTCTCTGGAAAGCTCTCTCACTTTCTGCACTTTTTGTTGGCAGTGGGGAGATAATACAACGGTGCGTAAAAAAATCTTCATTCACGGGCAGAAGCCACGAATCAACACTCTGACAAAGAAGACATCCAGATGGTAACAGACACATGAAAAGTGCTCAACATCACTCATCATCAAAAAACACAAATCAAATCAAAACCACGATGGGATTCCACCTCACATGTACCAGAGTGGCTAAAATTAACCACACAAGAAACAAGAGTTGGCAAGGATACAGAGAAAGAGGAACCTTCTTGCACTGTTGGGGGGAATGCAAACTGGTGCAGCCACTCTGGACAGCAGTATGGAGCTTCCTCAAAAAGTTAGCAATAGAACTACCCTACAATCCAGTAATTGCGCTGTTGGGCTACTGGGTATTTATCCAGAGGATACAAAAATACAGACTTGAAGAGGCACATGCACCCCAATGTTTATAGCAGCCTTGTCAACAACAGCCAAAGTACGGAAAGAGCCCAGATGGATAAAGAAGATATGGTTTATATATATATATATATATATATACACACACACACACACACACACACACACACAGGAATACTACTCGGCCATCAAAAAGGATGAAACTTCAGGGGCTCCTGACTGGCTCAGTCAGTTGAGCGTCCGATTTCGGCTCAGGTCACGATCTCATGGTTTGTGGGTTCGAGCCCCGTGTTGGGCTCTGTGCTGACAGCTCAGAGCCTGAAACCTGTTTCCAGAATCTGTATCTCCCTCCCTCTCTCTCTCTCAATCTGCCCCACCCCTGTTTGTGCTCTGCCCCTTTCTCTCTCTCAATAATAAATAAGCATTAAAGAAAAAAAGAATGAAAGTTTGCCATTTACAACAACGTGGATGGAACTAGAGTGTATTATGCTAAGTGAAATAAATCAGTCAGAGAAAGACAAATATCATATGATTTCACTCGTATGTGGGATTTAAGAAACAAAACAGATGAACATAGGGGAAGGGAAGGAAAAACAAAATAAGATAAAAACCAAGAGGGAGACAAGCCATAACAGACTGTTATACAGAGAACAAACTGTGGGTTGATGGAGGGGAGTGGATGGGGGGATGGGCTAAGTAGGTGTTAAACATTAAGTGGGTATTTGGGGACTCCTGGGTGGCTCAGTCGGTTAAGTGTCTGAGTCTTGATTTCTGCTCAGGTAATGATCTCACTGTTTGTGAGTTTGAACCCCACGTCGGGATCTTTGCTAACAGCACAGAGTCTGCTTAGGATTCTCTCTCTCTCTCTCTCTCTCTCTCTCTCTCTCTCTCTCTTTCTCTCTCTCTCTCTCCTCTCTCTGCCCCTGCCACCTCAAAAATAAATAAATAAAAACTCAAAAAAAAAAAAAAAAGGAGGGCACTTGTTGGGATGAACACAAGGTGTTGTATGTAAGTGATGAATCACTAAATTCTACTTCTTAAACCAGCACTACATATATGTTAACTAACTTGAATTTGAGTTTAAAAAAAATCCTCACTCGTAGCATTCAATTCAATCATTTATTTACATGATAAAAACATTAAATACACACTTGAACTGTCTCTTCAGGGGCTTCAAAGGTATACAAAGGGCAAAAACACATTTTCACACATTGACAGACGTGAATGAACTAGTTTACTTTTACCAGTTGAAATGGAGACAAAAAGAAGAAGGAATAAATAAACCGATAAAATGCAATAAACTGTTTTATTGGGGGCATTTTGTATATGTGTCTCTCTCTGTGGGTTTACGTGCAAGTGTGTATTTTAACTGAATCAATACCCTGTACTGTGATTTAGTGTTTCTGCAGGTTTCATTCTTTTATTTTAACGTTTATTTATTTCTGAGACAGAGACAGAGCATGAGAGGGGGAGGGGCATAGAGAGAGGGAGACACAGAATCAGAAGCCAGCTCCAGGCTCCGAGCTGTCGGCACAGAGCCCAACGCAGGTCTCGAACCCACAGACCACGAAATCGTGACCTGAGCCGAAGTCCGTCGCTCAACCAACTGAGCCACCCAGGCGCCCCTCTGCAGGTTTCTTAAAAACTGTGATGAACTCACTGCACTCGCTAACGAAATTGAGCACACCTCGTTAAAAATTGTTGTGTGGGGGGCGCCTGGGTGGCTCAGTCGGTTGAGCGTCCGACTTCGGCTCAGGTCATGATCTCACAGTCCGTGAGTTCGAACCCCGCGTCGGGCTCTGTGCTGACAGCTCAGAGCCTGGAGCCTGCTTCAGATTCTGTGTCTCCCTCTCCCTTTGACCCTCCCCCGTTTGTGCTCTGTCTCTCTCTGTCTCAAAAATAAATAAAACATTAAAAAAAAATTCTTAAAAAGAAAATTGCTGTGTGGTCCAAGACCAGCTGCAGGATGCCCTCAGTGACCTTGACCCTGTCCCCCAACCTCAGTTTTGGTTTCCTCATCTGAAATTGAGCTGGTAATCACCAGCCCCCCAGCAGGATTTTAAGGAACAAAGCCAGCAGCGAAGCCCCAACCCCTGCCTCATGCCTGGCGCATGTCCCTTGTCACGGGAGCATCATGGTTGTGGCTTCTGCGCAGGCTGAGTCTCTGGGGGAGGTCAGTCTGGCTTCAGTCCTGAGAGTCTGGTCCCCAGTGTTGTCACCCATTTGTTTTCCACTAGTAGCCCCAGAGGCACATGGTGACCCCTGTAGTAGCTGAGTGCCAAGGGGGCAGTGGCTCCCTGGATGGCGGGGGTATCCTGAGGGCACCTCTCAGGCTCTAAGGTGTGTGCGAGTGTGGGTGAATCGTGTGGGGAGCAGTTTTTTGACCCTCCAGTGATGCTCACATTCTCCCTAAGAATGAGCTTACTCTGTTCCTGAAAACTCTGCCCACCTGGGGAGTCTTGTCGGGGAAAGTGGTCCAAGAGGACACAATGGCCACCACTGTGCAGGAGACACGTTGATGGCCTCAAGTCTGATCTGTGAACTCGGAGTGGAACACGGCCCATCAAGCTGTCATCACAAGAAAAAGGTTTGATTAATCAGGACCAATTCTGTCATGCACCCATGTAGGTTTCCGGCTTGGTCTTCATAAGGATTTAGCCATCTTGTCAATACAAGCATTTCAGCATGGATTCCATTTATTTATTTCTGCCATGGGTGAGCAGTCAAGCTCATTACGTGGTTTTATATAAATGAAACTGATGGGGAGTTGGCCTTGTGTTTATTTTTTGTATCGATCTATGATTGATTGATTGATCACTTCTAATCCTGATGTGTGTTTCTGCCCTGTAATAGTGGAGACAGATCCCAGACTCCCCAACTTGAATGGCCTCTGCTTTGAAGACAAAGCCACCGATAAATCACCCCAGGCAGGATAACCTCAAAGAGTTGAATTTTGGAAAATGTGCTATTACTCTTTCCAACAAACGGACTCCCCACAGGGGAGATAAATTTCGTGCAGCCTATGTGATCACAGGGCTCCACATGTATCTGTACAGACTCACTCCGTGCTCTGTTCCATCCGGAACCCTCAGCTCGTGTCTTCAGCAGTACTTTTAGGATTCAAGTGGTCTGCAATAAATTACCCAATTAAAGCATTCCAAATAACAGTTTGTATTTAATAACAGAAATCCTAAGAAAAAGAATCATCCAGTGTAAACACAAATTGTAGACACACCTTAATCATCCCAAGTTGCAAAATGCGTGAGGGAGACACAGGTTTTTTCCCTTATGACAGACATTATTCATCCTCGAATTATTTACAAAACAGTAATAGCAATTTGCATTTAAATGATATGTTTCTTATGAAGAGCTCAACATGATGTGTGTGTGTTTATGTATACACACATATAAATTATAGCTATTAATTCTGCGCTGCTATAAGAGTAAATACGTTTTCTTTATGGAACATGCTGATAGTGATTATTGCCATTTGCCACATTTTATTTATTTTTTTAACGTGTATTTATTTTTGAGACAGAGGGAGACAAAGCACAAGCTGGGGGGAGGGGCAGAGAAAGGGGAAGAGAGAGCAAGAGAGTTTGGGGAAGTGCAGAGAGAAAGGGAGGCACAGAATCCCAAGCAGGCTCCAGGCTCTGAGCTGTCAGCACGGAGCCCGACGCGGGGCTCGAACCCATGAACCGTGAGATCGTGACCTGAGCGGAAGTTGGACGCTCAACCGACTGAGCCACCCAGGCGCCCCGCCATTTGCCACATTTTAAATGGTGTGGTTCTTGGGCTCTGAGGAAAGAAATGTTTGCCCAGATCCACATTCCATGTCTGTGATAGAACTGGAAGTGAGAACAGGGCTCGTTTTTCACTGTCCAGAGCCTTCCTTGAGCTGGATTCTAGAAACATCCCTCATCGGGTGAGTTTGGCTGACTGACTCGCATGCTGGCAGCATCTTTTACCCCTCAGCCCTTGTAGCTTTGGAAAAAACAAGGGAAAACACTCGCATGTATCTTCCTATGTATCTTCCTGAACCTCCCAGAAGGATGGACCCCCTCCCCCACTCCCCGTGTATCATCGCACCCACTCCCTTGCTCATGGACCGAAATGCTCGGAGATGACTTCTTTTTAAGGATCAGCGGACACTTGTCTCTTCCCTCTTTGACATACTTACTCAGACTGAACCCCGAAAGCAGTAGAAACAATGCTAATGTACTGAAAGCGGCCTCCTCTAGCTGGCAACATTTACCCACGGAATGCAATTTTTAAATGTAAAATCTGGGCGTGAGGTTTACGTGTGACTAGAGGGTGGTTGTCCCTGTTAAGCACGGTACCCCCCAAGTACCGTGTGACGTCTGCTACCCCGTCCCTCCGAGTTGGGGGTCTGTGGTCGGTGGGTTAAGGGGGGGGGAGGCGTCCCCCTTGGGGACAGATCTGCCTCCGCCACCAGCCCTGTGGGGAGCATGTCCCCCACGTCCAGGCGCTTCATTAACTCCTCACTTGGTTTCAGGCTGAGTTAAAGAGGCAGACGTTCTGCAGAAAGGGAGAGAGTGTTCGAATGTTGTGTGACCTTCAAGCTCCGTGATTTATTGGAGTAATATCACACGGGGAACTATCACGGAGACATAACATATTTATCACGCTCGTCTCCCCGCCTCACTTCTGAGCCTAACGGATCGGAATTTATTCATTCACATTAGGACTTTGTTCCCCGTGTAGTCAAATGTCATTTTGGAGCAAGACTGATTTCCCGTAATGGGAGGCGATGGGGTCGGAAGGAAGCTTGGGCTGCCCGAACCGGCCCAAACCTTGGTTCTCAAATATTCCACCGATCTCTCCTGCTGACAGATTTCAGCCGGGGCTGTGCTGGAGCTCTCGGGCCACTCCCCAGCGTGTGGGGAAGTCCCGGCGGTGGCTTTCCACGGTGTCCGCGTGTCCGTGTGTGCTGTTTAAGAGGCTGCCGCAGCTCGTGGGTCCTGCTGAGCTGGGTGCTGGTGGGGCTCACACATCACTTGGATCCAATCCCTGGTGCTCTGAGGAGGAGACCCGCCGAGCATAGGAAATGCTCCCATACACAACACGTATTCCATATGTGGTGAAGTGTCTGTTCTCCTGAACAACAGAACGTCCTCCTTCCACACAGCACAGCGGTCATGCGTATCCCCAGATTCTAAATCCGCATGGAGGCACGCTCTGGGGGAAACGTGGATTTACAGACAGCGATGGAGAAGTGGCTTCTCTCTGCCTCTGCTCTGGGATATAAACCAATAGCCGAGAACATGGAAAAGATATTCAGCGGCCCTTCAATTGGCTACCAAATAAAGAAGTGATTTTCTGTCCATCCTTGAATGAGTAGCAACATATAAAGATTTCTATGCTCCTTAAAAAAAATTTTTTTTTATGTTTGTTCATTTTTGAAAGACAGAGCACAAGCACGGGTGGGGCGGAGAGAGAGGGGGACGCAGAATCTGAAGCAGGCTCCAGGCTCCGAGCTGTCAGCACGGAGCCCGACGTGGGGCTCAAACTCACGAACCGCGAGATCATGACCTGAGCCGAAGTCGGACGCTCAACCGACTGAGCCACCCTGGCGCCCCAAGATTTCTATACTCTTAACTTCAGATTCATTTTCCTCTAATTTCTCCAGGAAGAAGAGAGCATAAGATACGACTTGAATACAGAAGCATGTCCTCGCCTCTTCCTTGTCAGTTGGCGAATGAGCATGGAAATCAGCCTGGCCTCTCAGCCCATGCTCACAAGAGGAACAAGTCAGGCATTCCAGAACAATCAGTGATAACATACCTAACTGCACACGTTTATTTTTATTTTTTTATTTTTAAGTGTATTTATTTATTTTGAGAGAGACAGAGACAGCGCAAGTGGGGGAGAAGCAGAGAGACAGAGAAGGACAGAGAGAGAAAGCGAAACCCAAGCGGTGGGATTCTACCCACTGTCAGCACAGGGCCCTAGACGGGGCTCGAACTCATGAACCCGTGAGATCATGACCTGAGCCACAACCAAGAGTCGGATGCTTAACCAACTGAGCCACCCAGGCGCCCCCAACAGCACACATTTATTATCAGCCTAATGCCAAAGGAATAAATCCTAAATTTCTGCTCCTACTGTGAAAAAGATTTAATTAGCCATCAAAGCTGTATCACCATTGACCTCTCCTAAGTCACCGTAGGTTTGCTGCAAACCACTAAAACATTCTAATTATTCTAAACCCTTGGTGCATTTGGAGGGTTCCTAGCTCACTCACCCACATGTTGGTGATGCTTCACCGTAGCTGGGAAAACCTCAGCTCACACCTGGATTCCCAGCTCTCGCCCCTGCACAGCCCCAGAGGATGCCGTCACCAGGGCCTGGCGGCTGGTGACTTTGTTCAAGCCTTGACGGGCAAGCGAGCCCGACCGCGGGGCAAGGCACCAGGCCGCCCTTCTGAGACCTCCCCGGCCTCTTTCCCACAGTAGAGAGCCAAGGGGAAGAGAAATAGCATCTGTGCCTTTCTGAGTGGCGGTTGGAAGTGGGTGGTTTAACATCGCGGCCCCTCTGACCCACTGAAGCTGCCGGAGAGGTTGGTTTTCAGACCTTGCAGCGGGCAAGTTTGCGTATTGATCTGTGAAGGTCCATTAGCTCTCTGCTGAGTACCGCTGACATGTCAGATGGATGCTCCTTTAAACGGCGTCTCGGAGTCAGCCGCTGGGGGACTCTGGCCATTGACTTGAGATGGCAGTGGTGTCCCGCCAGGGGACAGGGCTCTCTGCTCCCTGCCCTCCTTCCCTTCCAGCCTCTGGGCTCCTTTCTGCAGCTCCAGACACTCCCCTGGCCCACCGTCTCCCTCCCCACTCCCTTTACATTTCTTTTGCGCCCCAGCAATTTTCAGATCTTTGTTTCTCTAAGATGAGGGAATGATTCTCACCAGGATGTGCGGTGCGGCTTTGAGCAGGCTCTGGTATGAATAGCAAAGGTTTATGAAGCTTCTTCTCAATGACACATTTGTTTGGCTCATTAAGAAAACCATTATCACAATAATAAGAGTAAAATGATCTTTCCTGAGTCAGATTGTAGACTTACTTTATTATTTGGTACTTTGACAGATTAGAAAGGCTCAAGGAAAATCTGTTTTAAAAAGAAGGGAGGGGCACTTAGATGGTTAAGTTGGCTAAGCATCCAACTTCGGCTCAGGTCATGAATCTCATGGTTCGCGAGTTCTAGCCCGGCATCAAGGTCTGTGCTGACAGCTCGGAGCCTGGAGCCTGCTTCTGATTCTGTGCCTCCCTCTCTCTCTGCCCTTTCCTCACTCGTTCTCTCTCTCTTTCTCAAAAATAAATAAACATTTTAAAAAAATTTTAAAGAAGAGAGAGAGAATTCTCGTCATTGACTCACACTTTAGCAGGTAAAGGATAGGGAAAATAATTATAAATTTACTGGGGACTCCCTCATCGTGTGAATACATGTGTGGGCTCACCCTGATCAATTCAATATTCCCTTATCTGTACGGGAAGTAACACCGGGAAATGTTGGAGAGGCTCGGTTCCTGATGAAGCCACTGCCCGCCTACCATCGCCCTGATCCCTGGCTACAGACAAGCCCTGCACTCTGTCAATATATCGGAAACATAATTAGTATCAGCAGCTGTTTCTTTAATTAAGATCTCTTTCAAATCTTTCTCATCGATTCCTGCCATTAACTTATTGACTAGAATCTTTATGCTGAGAAGGTGCATTTTATTGAGAAGCCACCTCTGACCACGCCTTTGTGGATTCCAGGAAACAGCCTTCAGAAGACCATTGGGAGAGACCCTCTGGAGCCACATCGGCAATCGTGTATTTTACGTGAGGGGCACTTCCATGGTAAGGGCATCGGAACCCCAAGGAAGCATTCATGTTGGTTTTCAAGTGGCTACTGAGCCCCAGACTGAACAACAAACATCAGAGCCAGTTTAGAATCCGCTGACCGGAGCACAGAGCAGAATGTAGAAGCCGCCATCAGTCTGGAAGAGCAGTGTGGACACGTCCACGTGAGTGAGACTCAGCATTACACAGGACAGTCTGTTATGTTTTAAGATTTATTTATTTATTTTTAGTTTATTTATTTTGAGAGAGAGAAAACACAAGCTGGGAAGGAGCAGAGAGAGGGAGAGCCAGAATCCCAAGCGGGTTCCGTACCATCAGTGCAGAGCCCGATGCGGGTCTCGAACTCAACGAACCGTGAAATCATGACCTGAGTTGAGACCAAGCATCAGACGCTTAATTGACTGAGCCACCCAGGTGCCCTGTGTTTTAAACTTTAAATAAAATGTCTTTGCCTCTTATTAAAACCCAAGCAAATTTCAATCACATTATAGGGACATATGTAAAAATTAAATCACACATGCTAAATGAACATAGGGTCCAATAATGATCTGATCCCTTGATGAGGTAACATTTTCTAAGGAAGGAAACCAGTAATATGGAAAGACTACATTTGAAACCCTTTTTTGGCAACAATAAAATTACAAGGGAAACACTATAACGCCATTGCAACAAATATGCCCACAAGAAATTTCCGCAATGTACAAAAATATGATCGTCACTAAAATCCCCAATAGAAAATGGGGAAACCAGAATGATATAAAATTTTTACAGAATTTTACAGAGGAGAAAGTGAAAAACAGACGTAGCCCTAAAAATAGTTTAATACCTGTAGCAAAAATAAAAGATCTTTCAACATATCAAGTTAGTAAAGCATGACTATTATAATAGTTAGTACTGGAAGGGCTGGGACTATAGCCGCATTTAGAGATTGTTGGTGTGAATAAAAAAATGATACAACATTTCATAAAATCAATTTGGCAGTGTGTCCAAAAACTTACACATATTAAAAGTTGATGCATATGTAAGTGGGATCAGTAATTCCACCCATAGAAGTATATTCAACGGAAATAATGAAGAAAGGATTTCTATTTGACATTTTATTGTAATATTATTTTTATTTTTATTTTTATTTTTTTTATTTATTTTTTTTTAATTTTTTTTCAACGTTTATTTATTTTTGGGATAGAGAGAGAGACAGAGCATGAACGGGGGAGGGGCAGAGAGAGAGGGAGACACAGAATCTGAAACAGGCTCCAGGCTCTGAGCCATCAGCCCAGAGCCTGACACGGGGCTCGAACTCACGGACCGCGAGATCGTGACCTGGCTGAAGTCGGACGCTTAACCGACTGCGCCACCCAGGCGCCCCTGTAATACTATTTTTAATAGAAACAAACTTAATAAACACAAAAATACAAATAGAAGAGAATAGTTACATCAACAAGGTACAGTTGAAATAGTGGCCATTAAATGATAGTTCCACCCCCCCCAAATTTAATAGCCAGGTATGATTCGTGAAAAAAAAAAACGTAGGTTTTCCAGTAAAAGAAAACTAGCATGAATCAGTTTTGAAAAATATTCTTCGTGGTAAAAACATTTGAGTTTTAAAAGTAGGAACATTTGTTTTTTAATCTCCTGGAGGAGCACTTAGTAACTGTGGCTGATTCTGTCATCGAGAGACGGTGTTAGGATAATTTCATTACCGCGTTTGGAGATACAATTATACAGGCAAGATGAAGAAAAGAACAACAATCAGCAAGTCTTGAGTGTCTATTTTGTGCCAGGCACTAAACTAATTTCTGAAACCGTGTCGTCTGCCTTAATCCTCACACCCACTTCCGAGGAAACTTTGTCATTTACAGATCAAATGTAAATGAAATGCTTCAGTGCGACGTTCACCCTGCCCACGGATCAGCCTCCATTTGCTGTCCACTTGGACCGTCCTCCCCGTATCTGCCTCTCAGTGTTTGCAGATGTGACCTGTCATGTGGTTTTCACAGGAGCCTTGGGAGTGGAGTTCAAGATTTCGATATGTCACCCATGAGACAAATTAAATACAAACCAAATAACAAAACAGAAAGGCTTCTTGGGTAAAAGAACCGATAAGGACACAAGTCCTCCCCAGAGTCTCACTGACTTTCCCGCGTAGAATGTGAGTCAACGGTAAAATGCCCCAGAGCACCATCACCCAGAGTCTCACCTCTGTTATGGAGGCTGCATCGCAGAAATCCTGCTAGATTTTACTAGTCCTCCCCAGGAGAGAAAGACAGACAGAGGGATGGAAAGACAGAGAGACAGGCACAGAGGCAGGGGAGGGAGGGAGGGATTGAAATACTCAGCAGAGTAGCATCACGGGTTCTGATTAGATGTCCCCCCCGCCTTTGCTATTTCATAATTATGTCACTAACATGAGCCTCTGGAATAGCAACCTTGTTCTAGTCAATAGCCTATCTGTTTTAGTCAGTAGGGCAGAGCATGTGCTCAAAACTACCGTGGATATGTGGCGTAAGGCTTCACTTTTCTTTTTTAATTTTTTTTAATGTTTATTTATTATTGAGAGGCAGAGAGAGACACAGCATGAGCAGGGGAGGGGCGGAGAGAAGGAGACACAGAATCTGAAGCCATCTCCAGGCTCTGAGGCTGTCAGCACAGAGCCCGACGCGGGGCTCGACCTCACAAACCGTGAGATCATGACCTGAGCTGAAGTCGGTTGCTCAACCGACTGAGCCATCCAGGCACCCCGAAATTCAATATTCTTAAACAGGTTTTTTTATATTTAATTTTTCTTAAAGTTCTTAATATACATTACATTAATTAATGCCTTAATATATCCCTGGATTCTATGTAACTTACATCATTACATTTTGACAAGAAGTCACTTTTTTTTTTTTTTACAATTTCTCTTCTGTCCTCTCTCCCCTCCTGGTCTCTCTCTCTCTCTCTCTCCCTCTCCTCCAGAGCCACACACACAGGCCACGACCCCACACTCACCCTGCCATTGGAGAGCTGGTGTTGATAGTTCTTATGTCCTATGTCAGATGCCCCTGTGAATCCATTTAGGACCAGAGATGCAATCTTAGAGAGGAGTTCTTTCTTCACATTTAGCAGGGAGGCCGCTTATCTCACTGAGGATGTTTTACATCAGTAGCACGCACAAAGGGCCTCTTCCGCATGACTCATCCAGCCCAACATTCACTTTCGTGGTTGGTTTCAACAAGCGAGGCCAGAGAGCGGCTTTCCCAAACAATTACTCAAGAATAATAGTCTCCCTTTGCAGAAGCAGGGTGCACCAGAGACAACCAGGCGGTTTTGAAAAGAAGCAAAATAACGAAAAAAGAAAAAAGGAAAAACAAATCTCAAGAACGATATCGAAAATGGTGGCCAGGCGACACCAAAGGAAAAAGACCAAAACTGAGTGAACCATCGAGCAAGCCCGTGTGTACATGGGAGCATGAACCGACCTGGAGAGACCAGAGTTGCTCATCTGTCTTTGGTCTTTCTTAACACAACGCTCCAGGCAGCTGCCTCCTTCTCTACGAAGCAGCTACGACCAACGGGCCAGCACGTTGAGAACAGAACCCAGTCAGTCTCAGGTTCCGACCTCTAAAATCACCTGCAATCATTTTCGACCTCATTTAGAGATGGCACTCTGTATTTACTAGGATAGGGAGAATTTTGGAGTTCAAGATGTTAATTATTAACTGAACACGCATTTTCTACAATCTATGTGATTGCTATGACTGTCTATCAAATCACAGGGTAATGTATCTTGCATATATACATTTTATTAAAACATTTAAACAATAAATAATAAGCATATGCATTTGGGTAACAGCTTAAAAACTAAAAGAGCGATGAATAATTTGAAAATGATTGTGCAACTAGTAGATTTGGTGTTCTTCATGAATATCTAATAGATATGCTGTTCTTAACAAATATAAAGTGAAAGGTTGCAGCTACAATTTTTCAAACTGAAAAGCAATGCAAATATATAATACTTTGTCATGGGCACATTCGAATAAGTCCTTCTAGGACATTTACACCCTTCAGGTCTAAGGGAAATCAGACGACAGACACTGGAATGCTTGTTAGTAAGAACTGCCACTTGCTGACCCACCTGGGGGGCAGGGGTACCTACCTGTGCGGTCATCCACTTTAGCACTCACTGCACCCTTTCTTGGGACCGACACTGGTATTCACATGTTTCTATGACATAACCAACTGACAGACATTTTGGAATTTACTCAGATCCCGAAGACACATGCCCAAGTCTGAGCAAACCCCTGCCGTGCATCCTTGGTCAGCAGGGTGCACAGCTTCTCACGTGGAGTCTTCTGTGCTTTATGTGGATGGAGTTAGAGGTTTTCTGATCATCGAGTGGAGGTATTTAGCAGACAATTGGGGAAGAAAGCAAAGGCAGAGGTGTGAATTTGAGGTAACGGCAAAGAATTGATCAAGAATTGATCAAGAATAGTCCAGATAGAAACTCTAGAAAAAAAAAAATCATGGAAAGCTTAAGAAGACCTCTTTTGTAGAGGCAAAATGGTAACCAGTAAGGGACCTCAAGAGCTAGTAGTCAGGCATGAGACAGGGCAACCCCAGGGAAGGTGACCTACATGTAGTTGGTGATAAATAAATACAGGTTGGTTAAATAATGGCCTTCTTAACTCTGGAAATACAGCAATTCATGTTCAACAATCTGTTTCAAATCGTAAGCTCCGTGCCTGGTAAAATGAGTGCTTAGAAGAGTGTCAGTCTTTTGTTTGACCTCAAGAAGACACTGCTCTTCATTCATTCACTAAACAACACCAAGTTTCGGTCCTCATAATACATAATGAAATAAACATTGGGACCATCATGATTTGGCAGTGAGGGAATACAAAGATGGGTAAAAAATAATCCTTATTACCTAGGGCCTCATGGTCTTTTTTCTAGAGGGTTATGCATGGAGGAGACATTTATATACTGATAATTTTAGCACGAGGTACCAGTGCCATGATAGAGACGTGCAAATGAAGAGTGTTCTGAGGGCGCACAAGACAAGAGTATAAAGGACTCTTCAAGGGAAATTTACATGATACGTGTAGGTTACACAAGAGAAGAGTGAGGCATGGGCTTGGGAGAAGAGCCATCCAAAGAGAAGAACGGCCATGAGCTTACAAGCACATAGAAGGAGGCTTGTGCGCTGGACGGAGGAGGAAGTGCAAATGTGGACTCTCTGTGGGAAGGGAAGAGGAGTGGGCAAATTTCTCCTCCCAGGCGTCTCAATGTTCTTAAAACACAGTGAGGGGAAAGTTCTTAAAACACAGCGGGCAAGAGGAAAGGAATCGCTGACACAAGGTAGGCAAGGAGGCTCTGGAATGCACATGGGAGCTCAGTGGCCCCAGCTGGCCACCACACACGTGTAGATGGAACAGTGTTCTTGGCTGAGGGACTGTCACCAACTCTGCTAGACACACTGTATGAACAAGAAGAAAATCCAGAATGTGGCGTGTGCTCAGCACGGATGATCCCCACAGCCAGAATGTCCTCTGTATGCTGGGGTGAGTAGTGAAGGGCAAAAATAATGGTTCCTAGAACAAGGAGTTCCGGGAAAGTGGAGGGGAGGATAATGGACAAAGACAAGTGTGATTCAAGGGCCTGAGCAAGCCCTCTATGAATGTGGAGAATTTGAAGAAGAACAAATGACTGAGAATCAGCCAAGTTCATACTGTGCATTGAGGACTTTCATTTATTTATTTTTTCACTCCTGTAAAATTACATTAACTATGGTTGTTGGAGAGTAATTCGATTACCTTCTAATTCATTACATGAGGCCCCTGAAGGAAACCTCCCTTAGAGTGATGTTTTCCCAATAGTTTTTTTTAAATATTCCTCCCAAATTTGTGGAGGTTGAAAAATAAAATAACCCGAATACACAATATAAAGGATTCATGTTAAAGTTTTGCTTAGTGAGTATTGGAGAGAGTGTGTGTGTGTGTGTGTGGGGGGGGGCTCATGTGTATTGCTACGACTTATTAAAACTTTTTAAGATGGCTTGGCTATATATGAGTGTTTGTCTAGGAAGTAAAATTAGTGACAAAATTTGGTAGAATTTCCTATCTTTTGTTACTATATCCCTTCTATAGCAACTGATCTAGAAACCCTTTGTACCAGTACATATAGCCAAGCCAAAACAAATCAGTAGAATCTAAGTTTGGACCAAACAAATTATTGCTTAGTCTGTGTTAAATAGCGTAATTGAGGATATGAGCTTATATTTCATGAATAGCATCAACCCGTCAAACCCATTTGGGAAATGTATGAATGGATGCAACTTTGCTTCCATGACATACAATTATAAGTTTGTTCCTTTAAAGCATCAGTATTTTTAGGATACATATCTTGGATGATTTAAATAGATTGGCATTTGTATACTATATGATTGTGAAATTTATAATCTATCTTTTAAAGCCTTCAGATAAGAATCACCTTGAATATTACATTTTTTTTAGAATGTATCAAAACATTCTGAAATTCGAGATTTATGGAAAGCCCAGTCATGAGAGATTCTAATTGGTTTTCTCTCAGTGGATAGTTACCATTTTTTTGAGAAAAAGCTTCAAATCAATGGTAGGTTAAATTCTTAAGGCTTTAGGGGCTTCTAAGAGCTCTTACCAACAGGTATTTTAGTATGCTAACTTTAAGTGGATTAAAACACATGGTCAGTTGTCCTTAAAAAACACAGGACTTATTTTTTTTAAGAAAATCTATTAAGAAAAATGCATTCGACAAGACCCCTCCTAACACAAAGTAAGGGATTTTGAAGAAATCCTACCATAACTGATTTCTCAGACTTGATACCCAAGCTTTGGAAAACAAATTCATGTATTGACAATGACCATAAATGACACCAAACACCTCTCTGTAAGAATATCCCTTGAAAGTCTTGTATCAATTGATACATATTAAGAGTTTATATGTGCCGTGCCAGGTACTCAAATTTCTCAGGAAGTCTCCAGGGAGAAGAAAGACATCAGTGACGGTTATCTTCCTCCCACATATAATATTTAAAAAAAAAATTGAATAGGTAATGAAATATGTCATCCTAAGAGGTGAAATAGTTTGTAACATTAATCGGTCTAGGATAATTGCCAAGTATTCCACACTGCACAAAACACTGTATAAGGCAATATGAGATTATAAGTAAAAATATATCTTCCTTAGGAGTTTAAAACTGAATGGTAGGGACCCACACACTCCTAGAAAAAGACTGAAATTCAAGATCCAAAGAAACCATTTTAGCTAAGTTGTATTACATCTTTCTCTCACCTTTGTCACCTGTGTCCTTGGCTCAGCAGTCATCAGGATTGTCTGTACAGCTCAAGCATCCTTTACTGACATGGTTTAACTCCTCACTAGCACAGTCAGAGAAGGAAAGGCCAGAATACTTATGAATTTTTAATGAAATTACTGCAAAGCAAATTTCAGTTATCACACCCAGCTCTAATGATCACTTAGCATATTCAAGTTTTATTGGCTTGCCCTTTCTCTCTCAAGCTTTTTAATGTAATAATTTGACATAATGTGAAAGGTCTCATATGTCTTTATTAATGATATATATTTAGTGATTTATTTTCTTCCTAGACAAGAATACATTGAATATATTAGCTCTGTTAGCAAACATGTAATTCATGTGTAATTATTTTTCTATAAAATCTAGAACCACTTCTCCCTTACCTCTCTCTCTTCCACCAGAGAAAGGAAATCAAAACCACATTGAGATACCACCTCACACTGATCAGAGTGCCTAAAATGAACAACTCAGAAAACAACAGATGTTGGCGAGGATGTGGAGAAAGGCGAACCCTTTTGCACTGTTGGTGAGAATGCAAATTGGTGCAGCCACTCTGAAAAACAATGTGGAGGTTCCTCAGAAAATTAAAAATAGAACTACCCTATGACCTAGCATTGCACTCCTAAGTATTTATCCAAAGGATACAGGAGGGCTGATTCATAGGGGCACAGGAACCCCAATGTGTATCACAGCACTTTCAATAATAGCCAAATTATGGAAAGAGACTAAATGTCCACCAACTGATGAATGGATAAAGAAGATGTGGCTTATAGAAACAATGGAACACTACTAGGCAATGAGAAAGCACAAAATCCTGCCATTTGCAGCAACGTGGATGGAACTGGAAGGTATTATGCTGAGTGAAATAAGTCAGGCAGAGAAAGACAGATATTACATGTTTTCACTCATGTGGAATCTGAGAAACTTCACAGAACGTGGGGGAGGGGGAGGGGAAAATACTTTCAAACTATAAGAGACCCTTAAATACAGGGAACAAACTGAGGGTTGATGGGGGGCAGGGGAGATGGGCTAGATGAGTGATGGACATTGAGGGCACTTGTTAGGATGAGCACTGGGTGTTGTATGTAAGTGATGAATCATGAGAATCTACCCCCAAAGCTAAGGGCACACTGTATACACTGTATGTTAGCTAACTTGACTATATATATATATATATGTGTGTGTGTGTGTGTGTGTGTGTGTGTGTGTGTGTGTGTATATATAAAGACTAAATGCAGCCACCATATATCTTCTCTACACTAGAAATATAAGAAAACAACCAATTTCTGGTGTCACCAACACCCAACAATTAGCACATCCACATGGCATGGAAACAAAAAAAGCCACCAAGACTTAACATGAAACCACTCATTTCCTATTTTTAATGCCAGAGGAGTTATTAGCACAAATGAGAAGAGCAGATAGATGTTCATCCTCTGCATTTATAATTTTAAATACCGTAAATTTGGGGGATTTTTCTTAAGCCGTTAATCTTTATAAGGTAAATTTTATTTACAACGTTGGCAAATTCCAACCCTCTTCTCCCATATGGATGTAACTTAGTGTCTTATTACATTTAGCTGTTGAAGTAGGACGGTTCTGTCCACAGTTCAGGTGATAGTTACAGTCATGGAAGTTGCCGTGAACATGGTGTCATGGAGGTGGTTGGTCGGGTGTCTAGGTTCGCTTCCTCTGTGCCTTTATGTTGCTGCAAAGCATGTATATGGCCTAAGCTTCTGGATGCCGATTTACATTTTGGGAAGTAGGTGACTTCTGTAGTACAACTTTTCTCCTGAAATAAGACCTACATGCAATTGGAATTGCTTTAACCACTATTCAAAAATAATGTAATAAAATTTAAGAAATGGATTCAAAGCCTTAGATGTCTAATCTGCATGATTAACAGCATCTATACAATTAATTTGATCACTTTTTTAAAATCCAGAGGTTGGGAGACACAGACCTAAATTCTAAGCTCTCCAACAGCAGAGGGTATTCTAGTCAAACTCTAATTCGTAGACACCAAATATAAGCTTGGGAAAAATGATGAGAATAGGACTGTAATATGGTAATTAAAGCAACTCTTTAATATTACATCAATGAAAATTAAAAAGTGGAGAAGGTGGGGTCAACAAGTGAGTTTCCTGCAATTCTCATCTTATGTGTTCTCATAATGGTAGATACTACTTTGCTCTTAGCCAAGTTGGCTAACATACAGTGTATACAGTGTGCTCTTGGTTTTTGGGGTAGATTCCCGTGATTCATTGCTTCCATACAGCCCCAGTGCTCATCCCAAAAAGTGCCCTCCTCAATGCCCACCACCCATTTTTCCCTCTCCCCTACCCATCAACCCTCAGTTTGTTCTCTTTATTTACGAGTCTCTTGTGGTTGGTATATACAATGGAATACTACTTGGCAGTGAACAAGAATGGAATTCTGTTATTTGCGACAATGTGGATGGAGCTGGAGGGTATTATGGGGAGTGAAATAAGTCGGTCAGAGAAAGACAGATATCATATGTTTTCGCTCACATGTGGAATTTGAGAAACTTTGCATCTTGACTTTAATAGTTAAGATCTCAACTTTGAAGTCATGAGAGGGCAGCATAGCAAATACAGTCTAAGAAAAACAAACCATAGGAGAAGATAGTAATCCAAATGATCCAATGTATTTCCTTGTGAAAATAACTGCAAAAGAATTAAACAACCACATTTAAAAAATAAATTAAGCTCAATAAATGAACCTGTTTACAAGAGACAAGCCTAAAACTAAAGAATATAGAAGGATTACAATGAAAGACTTAACAAGTACATCGATAGAGTAGCTATATCAATGTCCAATGAAGAAGATTTGAATTTTTCTAATGTTTATTTATTTTTGAGAGAGAGAGGGAGACAGAGTGCAAGTGGGGGAGGGACAGAGAGAGGGGGAGACACAGAATCCGAAGCAGGCTCCAGGCTCCGAGCAATCAGCACAGAGCCTGACGCGGGGCTTGAACTCATGGACTGTGAGATCATGACCTGAACCGAAGTTGGACACCACCCAGGCTCCCCAAGCAGATTAAAAAAAAAATTTTTTTTTCAACGTTTATTCATTTTTGGGATAGAGAGAGACAGAGCATGAACGGGAGAGGGGCAGAGAGAGAGGGAGACACAGAATCGGAAACAGGCTCCAGGCTCTGAGCCATCAGCCCAGAGCCCGACGCGGGGCTCGAACTCACGGACCGCGAGATCGTGACCTGAGCTGAAGTCGGACTCTTAACCGACTGCGCCACCCAGGCGCCCCTCCAAGCAGATTTTAAATTAAACCGAAAAGGAAATTGTCCAGAGACAATAATTTGTATTGATAAAATGTACATGTAAAGTGGTGATCAAAATTTCACCAAAATTTACAAATAATATGAAAACATGTGAAGAAGAAGCAGTTTAATTATAAGAAAACTACACTTATTTGTATCCGTTTTTACCTTTGAAGAAATAGGTAATGTGACATAATGTACAGATAGCTGTAGGTTGCAGAGAGAAAAGAGCATTACATTCATGCATCTACTGAGATGAAATTTGCATAGAGTAAAATGAATACTGGTAAGTGTACAATTAAATGGGTTTTATAAGAGCATGGGTCTGTAGCTCACACCCTGGTTAAAATTTAGGACATTCCCATGCACTGAGAAATTTCTTTTATTGCTGCCACACCCCCCACAAACAACCACCCTTCAGATATCTATCAACATGGGTTTGCTTTGCATGTTCTTAAACTTTATATGAATGGAATCATACAGCAGGTACTCTTTTATAACTGGTTTCTTTCAGTTAACATAAAGTTTGTGAGATTTATCCGTGGTGAAATATGTACTAGAAGTTCATTTTTTATTACTGAGTAGTGTAAGGGTTGCATAAACGTAGAGAATCTGTTTAACCATTCTTGTCTCGATAGTTATTTGAATTGTTTCCAGCATTTGATTATTATGTATACAGCCAAAATAAAGATGCTTGAGCAAGTTCTTTGGTGCATATATGTTTTCATCCCTCTTGGGTAAATATACAGGAGTGGAACTCCTGGATCATAGAATAGCCGTGAGCTTCAGTATACGGGCAATTGCCAGACATTATGCCCAAGTGATTTTAATAGGTAGTATATTCCCATTAGCAAAGTATGATGTTGAGCATATTTTCATGAATGTATTGGCCATTGTATCTATCTTCTTTTGTTGAATGTATGTTCAAGCCATATGCCTGTTTTTTTTTTTTCCATTGGGTTCTTGTTTTTTATAATCGGTTTACAAAACATCACTATGTAATATCGATATATATATCGTGAATATTTCATCCTTGTCTGTGACTGATTGTTTCATTCCCTCAAAAATATCTTTTGATGAGAACCAGTTTTAAAGTCTGGACAAGTTAAATCAATCAATTTAGTTTTCTTCTACGGTTTGTTCTTTTGTTTCCTTTCTAACAAATATTTGCCTACCCCAAGACCATGAAAATATCTTTCTATATTTTATTCCAAAAACTTTAGAGTTTTGGATTTTATGTTTAGGTATATGACTCATGTTGAATTAATTTTTGTGCATGCTATAAGGTAAGGGATAGAGTTTTATTTTAATGGATAATTATCCAGTTTACTTGTGTTTTCTACCAGAAAATTTATATATTTAAATTATACATTTGGGTCTATATTTCGAGATAAGATTCTACAGATATGTTAAATAATTAATATTCAGGGGCGCCTGGATGGCTCAGTTGGTTAAGCGTCTGACTTCAGCTCAGGTCATGATCTCATGTTTCCCGAGTTCAAGCCCTGTATGGGGCTCCTTGCTGTCAGTGCAGATCCCACTTCAGATCCTCTGTCCCCCTCTTTCTCTCTGCCTCTCCCCCGTTTGCACTCTGTCTCTCAAAAATAAATTTTAAAAAATATATTGAGTTTTCTGATCCATGAACATGGTATATCTGTCTGTCTCTCTCTCTCTCTCTCCCTCTCTCTCTCTCTCTCTCTATATATATATATATATATATATTCTCTTTTGCTGAATGTGTATTATTTTAGTCATGATTTCATGGAACCAACTTTTGCCTTTGTCATTCTTTCCCTTTTTTAAATTGTTTATTTTAATAACTTTTGCTCTTTTTTAATTCACTCTTTGACTTACTTTTTAATCTTTTCAAAAATAAGCATAACAACCATTGTTGTCTTCTCTAACATAAGCATTTTAATACATGGGTTTTTCTGTAAACACTGTTCTAGTTGAATCCCACAAATTTTGATATGGTGTATTTTCATTATGATTAGTTTGAAATATTTCTTAATTTCTTCTGTAATTTCTTCTTTGTCTAATATATTATTGAGAATATTCTAGATATTCTCAGTGTTTTCAATGACATTTCATGTATATATGAGAAGAATGTATATTCTGCCATTGATATGTTTCTTGATTGCCTAACTTGACATTTTCTACCAAATTTGGGGGATTTTTAGTCATTAGGTTTTTTATTTGTTTTGTTCCAACTTCTTCCTTCTCTCTATGGGTCTAAAATTACACATCTTTTGGAAAAACATTTTTTCCACACATCACTGAAGATCTATATTCTATACTTCTTCCTTCTGTTCTTCATGTTAGAAAATTACTATTGGTCTATATTTATTTTTTTAAAACGTTTATTTATTTTTGAGACAGAGAGAGACAGAGCATGAATGGGGGAGGGGCAGAGAGAGAGGGAGACACAGAATCGGAAACAGGCTCCAGGCTCCGAGCCATCAGCCCAGAGCGCGACGCGGGGCTTGAACTCACGGACCGCGAGATCAGGACCTGAGTTGAAGTCGGAAGCTCAACCGACTGAGCCACCCAGGCGCCCCTATTGGTCTATATTTAAATTTATGACACTTTCTGATGTAGACTCCAGTGTTCTGGTAAGTCCATCCAGTGAGTTATTTAAATAGATGTTAATTTTATGGCAGTTTTAATTTTACTGAAAAATAACAGAGAATTCCCATAAAGCTCACACCCAGCTCCCCCTATTAGTAAACTTTTACATGAGTTTATCACAATTAATGAACCAATATTGATGTATTATTATTAACTGAAGACCATATTTTATTCAAATTTTCTCAGTTCTTACCAGATGGCTTTTTATTCTACTCCAGTATCCCATTCAGGATACCACATTACATTTAGTTGCTATGTCTCCTATAGCAGTGTCAATTTCTCAGACTTTCCTTGTTGATTTATTTATTTTTTTCATTTTTTTTGAGGGGGTGAGAGGGGAGAGAGAGTGGGTGAGAGAGAGAGACAGAGACAGAGACAGAGAGAGAATCTTAACCAGACCCCACTCTCAACACAGAGCCTGATACGGGCTTGATCCCATGACCCTGGGATCATGGCCTGAGCAGAAATCAAGAGTTGGACGCTCAACCAGCTCAGCCATTTCAGTGCCCCAGACTTTCCTTGTTTTTGATAATCTTGAGAGTTTTGAAAATCACTGGGCAGGTATATTGTAGAATAATATTCAATTGACATTTATCTAACTCTTTCTCATGCTTAGACAGGTTCCAGGTTCTAGGGAGGAAGGCAGAGGTGAACTGGCATCATATCAAGGGCGAATAGCATCAACATGACTTAAAACTGTTCATGTTAACCTTGCTGGACCTTACTGAGCTAGTATTTCTCAGGTTTCTCCACTGCAAAGTCACCTTTTTTCCCTTCCCTTTTTTATTGTACTTTTTGGACTATCATTACGTGCACTTCCCATTGAATGTGTAGAAAGTTAAACTCCACCTCTTTTAAGATAAAATATTTACATACATTATTTGGAATGTTCCTGCACAGAAGATTTTTCTTACTTCTCACCTATTCAATAATGTTTGGTTGTTGTTGTTGTTGTTTATTTGTTTATTTATATCAGTTTGAACTCATGGATATTTGTTTTATACTTTTTTTAAGTTTATGTATTTACTTTTGTGAGAGACAGAGACAGTGTGAGTGGGGAAGGGGCAGAGACAGAGAAAGAGAGCATGCGTGCGAATCCCAAGCAGGCTCTGCATCATCAGCACAGAGCCTGGTGTGGGTCTCAAACTCAGGAAACCAGGAGATCATGACCTGAGCCAAAACCAAGAGTTGGACACTTAACCGACTGAGCTACCCAGGTACCCCTATTTTATACTTTGGATTATGATCTAATACCACTTTATTTATTTGATTACTCAAGCGGCTCCAGCTTAATTATTGGTATTGCAGGGGTCTCTGTGTCCCTTTGACATACCTCTATCAATATAGATTCTTTTTCCTTCTTTCCTTTGAGCACTTCCTAATTTTCTGGCACCACAAGATGTAAAATAGTCTAGGCTCATCTTGTCCATTTTCTGCCTTAGTCTCAGAATCAGCTAGTTTACAAATGTCCCTGATTCTGTGTACTGGAGAAGAGGAGTAGAAAACAAATTTTAGGTGTTCTTGTTGTTACTGGGGTGTCATTCCTTCAAGGCCCTCTCAGCTAGGAAATGAGTGAATGTATACCAACCTATGTGTGTTCACTTATTTGTATGTACTTCTGTATGTGACCCTATCTGTGTCTACACTAAATTGTATATGGGTTCCCACTGACATATCCAATCCTCACCCATCACCATATGGATGACATTTGGCATTTCCCCTTGCTTGTTTGTAACCCTCCACTCCAACACTGAATAGCGTGGCTCCCACCATCCACCACCCATTTATGTAATTGCTCAATGCCAGTGTACATGTATATGCTTTTTCAGAATTGTTAACATACATCACTGTGGGAAAGACTTTATCAACTATAGTACAGTGTATATGTACAGTTCCATTTTGTCTCTAGCCTGTAAGTCCCACTCATTTCCAAAGAGATGTAGGTCGGCACCTTTCCACCTATCCCCCCCCCCAGTGAGATCGTTTTATACATTTATAATATAGTTAGATTCTGATAACATTGTGCATTCAAACAAGGGATTTCTCAACCTCCTGCGTTAACCTTTAAAATATGGATACATTAATATTTACTCCTTGTGATGTAGAGTTCTATGGATTTTTACTAATGAATAGTATAACGTATCCACCATTACAATTTCATACAGACTAGTTTCATAGCCCTAAAATATCTTCTGCTTATTCAACCCCTGGAACTTCTGGCCACTGTTAATCTCTATACCATCTTTATAACAGTGCCTCTTCTAGAATGTTCTATAAATGTAATCATACAGTTAGTGGGCTTTTCTGATTGGTATCTTTCACTTAGAAGTATACATTGAAGACTTATCCATACTTTGTGACAATTGTTAATTTCATTTTATAATATAATTTCATTTTATATTTTATTAAATAGAAATACCACAAATTGTTGATCCATTTTATTTAAAGACATCTTAATTGCTTTCAGTTTTTAGCAATTATGAATAGAACTGATATAAATATTAATATGCTATTGCTTGTGTGAAAGAGAAAGTTCTACATTGAAATAATCAAATAAGATTTATGCTGGAGACTCATTGAATTATGTTTTGGGGAAAACTGGTAATAATGTCCAGTAAATGTCCAGTTACAGAGATTAGCTAAAGAAAGTTCACTCAAATATTAGAGTAATATAAAATAAATAAATTTATGAATAAAATAATATAAAATAAATAAAACATATTTAAGAGTCAGCCTCAAACATTAAGTTTAAAATACAAGGTATAAATCATTTATGCATTATGATGAGAATTTCAATAAAATATGTAGAAACATACATTCATATGATATTTTTATTGTATGTATTAATTGAGATGGTATGTGCAAAGAATTTAATCCATGAGGTACTCCAAGCACTCTTTAAATGCCACCTCTTTTCATGATTAAAGAAAACAAATCTTAAAAATGCAGTATCATAAGCAGAAACATAAAACTCAAGTCTTTTATCAAGATTTTTTTACAAAATAAGTCATTTTAAATCAGTTTAAAATTTAATCTTAAGATAAAATTATCAACAAGATGATACATTGCAGAAAAATCGTATTAACACAAAAGCCACATAAAATGTTCACTGTATTCATTAGCAAATGCATAGAGCTTCCAGCAAATTTCATCCCTTAAAAAAATTGTTTTTTCACAGATATTACATAGAAATAAGGGTATCAAATTGTTTAAATGAAAAACATATTCCTCTGAATGTACAACATTGTGTGAAAGAATATATTTTTATACAAATCATTTGCTTCTGTTTTTCCATATTCTGAGATAATTGAGAAGAATAAATTTCTCCTGGATTGTTTCACTGAGTTTCTTGGAGACTTCATTACAAACAAAATCCGCCAATGTTTTAAATCTTCTGAATTCCAGTTCCCTCCTTTATTCCTCCTTTCAAACAAATAATATGTAACAGGTTTACACTTTCATCTTTGCTATGAAAACATTAAAATATTAGCATATGCACGAGACCAGCTCATTAGAAAATGGCAAATGGTTACAAATCAAGTTCAATAATCCTTTTCCTTACAATTTAGTTACTATTGCCTTTCATTTTTAAAGAATATTTTGATCTTAAGTCAATTTGTAGAATAAATTGAATTATGTGTAAAAGTTAACCTTTAAAAACATTTTTAAAAATTTCTGGGCCAGTCCAAGAAACTTCTCAATTTCAAGATTCTAACCATCCTACAGGTTGGCTGGGTCATTTCCTCACAATCTGTGCAGTGAGGCCATATTGTCAATGGGAATGAAAGGGTTTGAAGAAAGTTTGCTTATAGAAGGTAGGTACCAAATCAGTCTAAGTTTTATTCAGTCTTCCAAAGCATGGATTTGGTCCTTAAGTATCTGGACAATTCAGTGATCCCACTTGATTTTCTTGATGGCTTGAGCTGTTCCTCTTCCAGCCCAGCATCTCCAGAGACCAGAAAAGAGGGTCACATCCAGACTGATTAATGGAAGCACAGAGGTCACTGCACCCCCACCAGGATGCGCCTCATCTTCCTTCCCCTGGAATTTAGAGGGTTTCACATCCATCCTGTCGTACACTTTGTTAGGAGAGCAAACCATGCTCTCCTTTCAGAAACACTATACAGACTCAGAGTTGTGTAATAAGAAAAAAAGGCAGAAGCAATGTTTGGGGCCCTTGAAAATAGTCCAGGTGTATATTTGCTCTGCATTACAGCAGCAGGTTGGCCCTTGAAGCCAGCCTACTGGACGCCATGGTGTATGTCCCCACCTACCTGTGGCATGTGAAGACAGGTAAGGTCTGAAACGTGCTCATGCTGAAACTACACCACAGGACACTTTCTATTCAGGACACAGAGTTACTCAGAGCTGATCTGCAAGCAAATCTGCCTACGTGCTTAGTGGTTAAGTACTGGACACTGAAGCATGGGAATGCTTTGCTCTCAGACTCCCACAGCCTGTCTGAGGATCTGTCAGTGCTTCTCAACTTTGGGCCATTTTGCCCTACTGGGAACACCTGGCAATCTCTGGAGACAGTTTTAATCATCACAGCTGGGGTGTGATATGCCATGAACATCTAAGTGTAGAGGCCAGGGATGCTGCTAAATATCTCACAATACACAGAACATCCCCCGCAGCAAAGAAGTATCTGGGCCAAAATGTCAGTAGCACTGAGACTGAGAAACCAATGTCTATACAAATGCAAATTTGTGGAAAAAAACATTTTTGAAACCAATGGCATGCAAATACTCTTACACAATGCTCTGAATCTATGGATCCAAGGAAATACAGCTATAGAGAAATAAATTACTCAATTATATTATCTATGTGTCTGTAACAAAGCTTTCTTTAAAACACATGCACACACACACACACACACACACAATCCCACAATCCATCATTAGTAATGGTAGCCAATGTTCATGGATATTTTACTCTGTACCATGTTTTATTTTTATTTTTATTTTTATTTCATTTTATTTTATTTTATTTTATTTTATTTTATTTTATTTTATTTTATTTTAATTTTATTTTTTGTCAACCAATTCTTTGAAAAGCAATGCAACATCCCTTCTACAGATGATGAAACACAGCAGTGGAGAGTTTCAGCAAACTGCTCATGCCAGTAGCTCAGCTGGGAGCGTTGGTGCTTTTAAGCTGGGGCTTTGACAACAGAGTTGGTGCCTTTCAAATCTGTCTGGCTGCCGCTAGCATATATAACATGGATTTTCTGCAATAGATGTTATTTAACTTCATAGGAAAATTTCAAAAAGCTTAACATTTTGCACTTTATTATTACTCTAAAACATATTCACCTTATTTTACTGTATATTTTGCAAAAGAACTTGGCATGCTTTGTATCATTTACCAACATTGTCTAATTGTGTCACATTGTCTAAATGTGTATATATACACATACACACACACACACACACACATATATATATATATATACTTTTTTTGTTGCTCCCCTAGCTCTAATAACTTTTCCCTAGCTTTGAAAACCTGACTTTTTTTTTTAGTTCTATGTCAATATAATATTTTAAAAAAGTGTTACACAACACGGCGTTTTCCAAAGTTTCTCTAGGTCTATTTGGCTACCACCAAATATACCATATTTGGTATTTTCCCAAGTTCTAATGATTTACACTTGAACATGCAAAATATTCTTTAGGGTCACCTGAGTGACCCAGTTGGTTGAGCATCCAACTCTTGAATTCAGCTCAGGTCACAATGATATAGTCATGAGATCGAGTCCCACTTCGGGGTCTGCACTGACAGCACAGAGCCTGCTTGGGATTCTCTCTCCCTCTGTCTACCCCTCCCCTGTTCTTTCTCTCTCTCTCTCCCTGTCTCTCTCTGTCTCTCTAAATAAATAAATAAATAAATAAATAAAGCATTCTTTACACAGGACTAATCTGTAAATTATTTCATGGAAATGTTTGTGATAAATAGGGTAAACAATATCAGTCCCTCAAAATTGGGTGTAATGTTTAATTCATATGATGTTGGATCATGTTACTGAAATCATTATAATTTCACCAATGAGTAAATTTTCCCTCGAAGGACAATTGACTTCCTAGGTACAATAAGTTCTGGTTCTTTAAAGACTACTGGAATGTAGATAATTCATCATAATCTGTAAGATCTGGACCCTAAAACACCCAAATCAGCATTTTGTCACCTTTTCCTGTCCCTTATTCTCACTTGCGAAATGCCCACTCTCTCTTGCAGCCTTTTCCGTGGATTTCAGAGAGTTGTTCAGTCCTCAGTGGTTTTCTCCTCATGCCTTGAAAACACAACAGGGTGGAACTGATGCTTGAGAAGCAAACAGTGGCTCCCGTTCACATTTCTCCTCTTGTCCTCACAGGTCTGTCCTTGCCACCTGCCTTACAGAACCAAAGCCTTCCGGGCTTCCCAGTGATGCCCTTCATTTTGTTTTCTCCATGGCTGAGTCTTCTCTGGGCTTCCTGAGGGACCTCCCTTTCCTACAAAATCTGCCTCCAGGGCTTGTGCCCCTGGCACCGCACTCCTTTCCATTCTTCTTCTTCTTGAACAGATTCCTGTGTGGCCATTTTTGAAAAGACTTTTCTGCATCCTTGCTGCTTCTTCAAGGTTCTCTGCCACAACACTTCACTTTGTATGTCTTTCTACAGTTCAGCTGGCTTGCTTGCTTGTTCAGTGCCTGACTCCTTTCTCAGAGCCTTCTTTTTCTAGCCCTTGTGCATGCTTACCTTTCCATGACATTTTTTTAAAGTTAACCTGTTTTAGATGCACTGATATTGTGGTCTGTTGTAAAAGCCTGATGACTAAGGAACAGCTGTTCTTCACGTAGATGGATCTAGCATCTTCCTCAAGCTAACGGAAGACTGCCTCAAAGTGACACTACCTGGGTGAAGGACACGGCAGGTAGGAGGTGTGTAATATTGGTTCTTCATGATGCTGCAAGTGGCTCCTTGTGACACTTCAAGTAGAGATGACACACATGCCTGACACAGTCCTAGATCATAAAGTTAATGCAGATTATTTATATCATTGAAACTAAATCCTAGCATGGTTGGTACAAGCACAATGGGAATCAGGCATCAGGCAATTTCTTGCCACCTCAACATGCAAAATAAATCTTTTCCTTCAAAATGCAACACAGGCAAACCCTCTGAGAAACGGAGAGACACTGAGCATATAAGTGAGTCTGGTCTCTCTCCAGGGCCATGGCGACAGTTCAAGCTCCTGGAAGCAATGATTGTGCGGTGTGTGTCTTCAAGAACCCCACCTGCGTCTGTGGCTGAAAAGCCCGTGTGAGATACACAACACTTCTTGAAGGGCAAAGAGCTTTGGTTTCCACCTCTCCTGCTTTTTGGATATTTAGTCTTCTGGAGGAAGATTTCTAACCTGAAATCCATCCAAGGCATCTGGCTTTTTCCACCCCCGAAGTTCCAGAAGTGTGGCCCTCTGTCGCTAGAAGAGTTATAAAAGATAGACAAGGGGAAAAAGGCAAACAGCACCATGATGATCGCAAAGAGGTCGAGGGTACTTTAAATAGAGTGGTGTGCCTGGGCTGTATGAGGCGAGGTTGGGGGCTTCAGTCCCCCGTGGGTCTGGAATCGAGCCTGCTCTGGTCAGATTGGGACCAGCTCACAGATCCGGAGCTGGTAATCTGATCACCGTCTTTCCCGTTTTCATGCTGTGCTTTCTTCAGAGCGCTTCTCCTGGTTCCAGCCTGTGACAGTGTGATAAGACACAAGAAATTTAGTCATCATGACTGCAGTAAAGGAGCTCAGTGAAGGGATTATGGTATCCCATAACCCTTCCATTAGCCACGGACGGGGCAGCTCCACTGTGGTCACAGAACTGAATGCCACCGTGGTTGTCTCCGCCTTTCCTGCTTGCTGATGTGTTTTTGCCTGTTTTATCTATATACTCACTTCATAAAAAGAAAGCTTTGAAAGGTTAACCCAGAAAGAGTCATCGCATGCAGCTCCCTAAATCGCGGTGTGGGGCACCCCAAAGTTGTGACCGGGACATGAGTCCACTTCTCACCAACGTGGGCCCGGTAGCTGTCAAGGGTGTCACCGGGGGCCTCATCTGCATGCCATCTTCATTAGGCAATGCAGACAGGACAAGCTGAACAAATCAACACGGAACAGACAGGCTGCCAAGGGAAGCAGCGATTTAGGGAAAAAAGAATGACTTGTGGAGGCAAAGGGATAGTGGCTTCCTATCGCTTGTGGACATGCAAGCTGTTGTGGCAAAGATGCCATTTCTAAGAGTGGATGCTGTCCTCTGGCATGGGGCAATTGAGAAGAGTACAAGAATCATGGGAAAATCATGGGAGGGCCTTGGATAATGTTTCTCTTTAGGAAGTCTCCAGTCCTCCATGTTTTACAGTCCACCAGTGTTTCAGCTGAAATGCACTCACAGAGCTCCCACTAATAATCCAGGTGTGGGGGCACCTGGATGACTCAGTTGGTTAAGCGTCTGACTTCGGCTCAGGTCATGATCTCACGGTTCATGGATTCGAGCCCCGCATCAGGCTCTGTGATGACAGCTCGGAGCCTAGAGTCTGCTTTGGATTCTGTGTCTCCCTCTCTCACTGCCCCTCTCCTGCTCATGATCTGTCTGTCTCTCAAAAATAAAAAAAAAACATTAAAAAATTGTCTAAAAAATAATCCAGCTGTGAAGAGCAATTAAAACATAAAAATGTTAACTATAGTTTTGAAGAAAATATATATCACTGCATGTCTTTGGCACAATTTAAAAATGGGCAAAAAAGGAGGAAAAAGTGATATAACAATACACATACGGGGAGGGTAGGAGATTTTTAAGTCATTGCAAATACAGCCACAAGTCTAAAACAAATGGGCAAATTATAGTCTGAAAGAGTGAACTTAAAACCAGTAGAAAGCAGCGCTGACAGAAAATCTCCAGAGTAATATGTAAGAAGAGCCTAGATGCCAGGTTGGCTGTTGGAGGATGACTGACCTTGCGCACATCTCATTGCTAAGCAGATATAAAGATGTCTTCCTCAGAAGGTTTTGATGAGTACTTTGCTGGGTGACACAATGCAAGACAAGCACTCATGACACAGTAGGCACTCATTAATGCCAGGGTAACAGAATGCCATCATGGCTGCCCAGTTAGGGTGAGGTGAACAAGATCCAGGAAAATAATGGCGTTCTGGACAAATCCATTGTGGACCACGTAAGAAAAGCAGGGTGGGTCTCTGTCTTTCTCAGGGGGACCTGGCCCTTCCTTTAGTTGGTGGATTGGGACTGTGAAGGTGGCTCAGGTCTGAAAACTGGGCTAGGGATCGTTGGATGTTTTGTGGGGTGGTTCAGGTCCCTGGGATTCTATTTTTCACTTATTTTGCTTGTACCCTTGAGCATTACCCTTGTTACTGCCCATCTTCTTTGCTTCTGGGCTCTCTGTGTTCCACTAACCATCTCCATGGCTGCCTATGGCTCAGGCTCCTCTGATATGGATCCAAGACTAGCACTGACTACAGTAATCTCACTTTCCTTGGTTTGGGCGATCAGATGCTGCCATCAGGCTTTTGTTAATTTCAGTATTCTCTCGTCCATACAGCTGTAAGAAGCCCAGTTCTTTGAACAACATCTTCCACTGTCAGACCTAGCCTTCAGCAGGCGATGCCACCATATACTGCAATATCGCTGGTATTTTTCCCATAAATACATTCCTCTACATTTCGGTGACAGATGCTTTCCACCCCCAACACACACACACACACACACACACACACACACACACACACACAGGTCTAGTCAGTCCACTGCTCCAAGCATTACGCTTGTCTCCTTTTTACCACTCCACCGGTTTCCATGGCAACTCTAGCATTTCCACTTCTCTGGGTTGGGTCACTGCTCTCTCCCAAGAGCCAACATAGCAGTGTCCTACCACTATCTCGCAGGGCCCTAGCCAGAGTTTTAAATCCAGTGTGGTGGAGTGATTCCCATACGGAAACACCCTAATCAACTAACTGTGTGGTCCACCCTCTTTGATCCAAGCCCCTGAGGACTTAGTTCTGCATCTGCTCTGTTGGATTCTGATGGGGCGTATCCTCTGGGTCCTGCATCTCAGTTGCTGGCCAAGAAATCACCAGGCCAGGATGTGTTGACTCAATCCTTGTTACTGATCTGTGAAGGGCAGGGGAGGAGACTCTGGGTCTTAAGGGGACTGAATACTATTTTGTACAGCAGTAGCCTTTGCATTATTGCTGAGCCCTGGGAGAGGGTAAACATTTCACGTTTTCATTTTCAATAATAGATACCGCGAGGTGAACCTCTAACAGGGAGGGGTTAGCTACATTTTCAGACGCAAGGTTCTACCTGGTGCAAAGGAAGTCCAGAAACCGTGTCTGACCTGTGCAAGTCCTCAGGACTCTATGCTTAAGTTTGACGCACTATCGCCACCTTGAAATTCTTAATATTTTAAACAAAGAGTCATACACATTCATTTTGGGGGCTGCAAGTTATTACAGGTCCTGGGAATAAGGATGAGTACAAAATCTTTGAAATGCTTATCTTGCAGAATTAACGTCTACCACACTATCAGCTATCTAGATATACAACTCAAAAAGCACACAGAGAAAACGGGGTTAACAATACCTATTGGTGGATCATGAGCCTGTAGATAATAGGGGAGAAACCATGGGCATGGGTTCTGTTCCCATGAAGCGTGTGCAGTGGGGAAGTCTGAAGGCCAAGGCTGGGAGTGTGAGGGCCCTCATGGTAGATGGAGACGGGAAGCACACGGGGACCAGAGACACGGTGTGCAGAGAAGTCCATGGGAAACTATGAGTGCCTGGAGGTTGGGGCCCTCATGAGGCCATGGGGGCTGAATATTTCACAAAGGAAAGGATGAGAAAGAGCATGAATTGGGGAGGGGGGGGTGTTTCGTGAGATAAAGACTAACATGCGACCTTTAAATCTGAGGAGGAAGAGGAAGTGATACCCTTAGCTGGAGCCTTTCTTTTGGCATGATGGGCTCGATGGAGTTCGGGAATGCATGGCAGCTGGGGGTGGAGGTGGCGACCCTGGATGTGTCGCTTATATAAGAGGGGGTGAGGAGGAACAAGTAGCCAGTAGAATCTGAGTAGTTTTAGTGTGCTCTCAAGCTGGAGAAAGGAAGCCAACTGTGCGTGTGTGTGTGTGTGTGTGTGTGTGTGTGTGTGTGAGAGAGAGAGAGAGAGAGAGAGAGACAGAGACAGAGAGACAGAGAGAGACAGAGAGAGAGAAGGATAGGGGGATAGAGAGAGAGAGGATCCACTCTTGTGGGTCATTTTAATGGTTTTATTTATTTATTTATTTGTGCATTTTTAAGTTCCCTCAAATGACCCTCCTTTCCCGGCTGGAACATTTTAATTTGAACAAAACTTCTGATGTCTCTAAGACAGTTCCCTCTGCTGAGCTGCTCCTTTTATGGACACTGGCAGTATGTTTTTGTCAGTGTTCTTCCTCGAGGCAAAAACTCAGATGACAAGGCAAAACCTAAGCCTTCCAAGCGCAGTGAATGGCTAAATTGATCAATGTCCTCTCAGTTTATGTGAAGTATTAACTTGAACCTTAATTAGGATGCTCTGTTTATTTTCCTTGGCTTATTTGCCTCCATCCAAGGGAAATTGCTCACAGAACAGAGAATTCTGTCTCAAAACCTTTATGCAGTCGAGTGTCTTCCTTGGTGCAAACTCCAGGCTGATCAAATGGAGAATCCAGTCTGCTTAGGGGGGAGGCTGGAGTTCCCTTCCTGTCTGGATACTCTCAAGCTGTCACTGTCACAGTGGGGATGTTAGGCTGAACACAGAAGCGGGCCACGAAGGCACTCTTTCTTTCTCCTGGTCTCAGGAAGGATGGAGAAGTTAGCATGGCATTGCTGGGTGGGTTCTAGGTCATGGTCACCCTGGTTAGAATGGATGAGAATGAATTCCAACAGACTCTGAGACCACTGCCTATTTATATATTGCAGGCGAGAGGCAGAGCACAGACTAATGAATGGTTTGCCAGTTATAATAAACTATAAAAATCTTGGTTATCCAGGGATTCTGACTTCGGACTTGTACATTTTCCTTTCGCACAACGTAGATACAGACAAACAATGGATGCTGGTCTAACCGAAATCCTGGGCATTTAACGCTATTGTGATGAACTTTGATATCCCAGTGTTAAGGCTTCAAGAAAACAGCTTTCTATTTCTGGAGGAGTAAGAAGTTTAGTCTTAGCCTAGTGAAATATTGATAAGGTTCTGATTTGCAATGATTTTCTGTCTTTGCTGATTTTCTCAGTCTGTAGTCAATTCACATTTCTCTGTGATTTGCACACATCCAGAGTCAGATGAAATTAGGCCACAGCGATTTCACTGGTGCCCACAGTGACAGCGATGTCCCCAGATATAGGAATTTGCCATTACATGGCTTCTTTATTTGGTCCACCATGAATATTTTATTCAGCCCTAAACAAGGCAGCTACTCAATTCACAATGATGATGTATATATGGTGAGATTGCCCGTACTTAGTTTAGAACATACTAACTTTTGAAGTGTCTGTAATACAGGAATTTTGGATATGTGGATGCTAAAATTAACAAACAGATCTATCTGTGTTTATTGCGCAAATTAGACATTAGGTTAAGCCACATGAAATTGCCAGTATTTGACCATTTTGACATAAGGAAAGGCAATTACTTATAGTTCAGTCTAAATAATATTCTCGTGGTGCATGGATAAAAGTGATCAGGAAGAATTTGTAACCGAGCTTAGAGGTTAAATGGAACAAATAAGAATCTATAATTTATTGGAATCTGAGATCTTTTGTCTTAATGAAATTGTATGCATTTTATGCACTTGATGTGGCAACCGTACCTTTTAACAGAAAGAGACCACAGGAGCATAGTGACCCAAAGGAAAGCATTATGTGCCTACTCGTAAGGACCGTAAGACCAAGGAATTACGATGCCTCGGTTCAGAAGAGGCTGAAATGCTGACCGAAGTAGATTTATTGCATGAAATAAAACGTGCTTATCTGTATGAACGTTTGGGTTGTTTAGTGACTTGTTTTGGAAACTTCACAAAGAGAGTAATGCAGATATTAATACTACTAATAATAATTATAGTCAATAGTTCTTAAGTACAAAACAAGATACAAGCCATCATCCACGAGTATTCACTTACCACGCAGCACAGCCAATGCAGCCAATACTATTATTATCACCACTTTGTAGCAGGAAAAATTACATGGGTGGGACATCAAAGTTAAGTAACTTGCCCAAATCGCATGGTTGTTGAGTGCTCCATCACAGAAAACTTTGGAATTACATTTGTGTTATTTGTGGGAATGTGCGTGTAACGTGAGGCATTGCAAAATAGTGTTTATTTTTTGTGATAATATGTGCAGAGGATCCTATTTTGTGCCACATTTGTACATTCTCAAGGTTATCTTAACACACAGAAGCATTAAATAGCCTAAAGGAAAATACTGGAGAAGGTGGAGAAGAAGGAGGCCATTTAAGATGACATTCTTGCCCGTGTCCCTCTGCGTAAAGAGCCAACAGGAGGAAGGAAAGAGTGAGTGTGGTAGCTGTTTGCCTCTGGCCCATGCTCCCCACTCCAAGGCACAGGGGCAGGCCAGGGACACAAGTGACAGTGACCACGGTGTTCCTGGCTGTTGGGCCTCACATGTCATTACGCGATCCCAGCACTGACACTTGCTGGCTGGAACTAAGCCACACCCTCAACTGCTCTGAATCGCTCACATACGGGTAATAACGAATTGAGATGGTCACACTCGATGGCGTTAGCCGCTGCTTCTTGGTTCAGCGGAGAAGAGCAAAGAACATGAAGTGATGGGAGAAGATAGGATCCAAGGGGGCGAGGGACCGGCCTGGCCACCCAGCTCCCTGGGAATGAGCGCATGAATGGAGAACTGTCCCAGCTGGTCGACACATCACCAGGGTCCCCCGTGGCGTCTCCCCACCAGGGCAGACAAGCATCTTGATTTTTTAACAAGCTCTTGTCAACTCTCTTCTGTCTTTTTGACAATTTGGCCATGGTCTTTAGCAAAAGCCATTAATTACTACGTTTGCATGTTACCATAGCCCTGGCATCATTTTGAGGAGGAAATCGGGCTCTGCTATTATGTTAGGTGGACCTTTGGGGCCCCCAGAATGCAACAAGGGCGATAGTCACTTAACCTGCTCACAGGTTGTTTACAAGTCTGCTCACAGACTTGTTTACTGAATCCTGAAGATGGGTACTTCTCTCGGGAAGGATTCAGGAAGCAACCCCGGGGCACCAGCCGTGGCTGGTGCAGGAACCCCCCTGGGGCCGACGGGTTGTGTCTCTGACCCCGTGCTGTTCCCTACGATAAACTCCAGGCGAAGTTTGCCCTTTTCTTGCTGTGTCTGGGATCCTTGTTCGTCGTGCATTTACAAGGGGAGAACATTCCCAGCGCTGCAGCGCCTGGTCTCTTTTCTCTCCTCTTCCTGTTCAGATTTCATCACCCCTTCCAAAATGGAAGCTTGCCCTGCACCATGCAGCACTTTCCACGGTGAGGTGGGGAGGGAGGCCACTGATCCCAAAGGAAGTTTGGAACCGCTGTATTCCAGCATCTGTAGGACTGAGGCCTCAGCCAAGGCCACGAGCGGGCTGGGATCCCAGTCAATGGGGGAAGCACACAGAGCCGGACAGGACGGTACTGACCCTGGAGCTCCTGGCACATCCAGAGCAATCTCAGAAGCAGAACACAGACCACAAGTGCCGTGTCACTCAGGCGGTGACGTGGGAGGACGGCTCTCCCTGTCCAGGGCAAGAGGTGAGGTGACTTCTCTCATGAATGGGAGTTAGGATATTTTAAACACTCGAGATTATTATTTGGCCAAAATGAATTTAATTATCCTTTCTGTTTCCTGTTTTTCAGATTGCAATTATTATGTCGTTTTATTCTGTTTAACTTATTTTGATTTTTAATTTATTTTTACCTATTTATGTATGATGTATTTTTTTAATGCTCATTTTTGAGAGAGAGAGACACGTAGTATGAAAGGAAGAGGGGCAGAGACAGAGAGAGACACAGAATCTGAAAGAGGCCCCAGGCTCTGAGCTGTCAGCACAGAACCCGATGCGGGGCTCAAACCCGTAAACCGTGAGATCATGACCCGAGCAGAAGTCAGATGCTCAACTGACTGAGCTACCCAGGCACCCCGATGGATTTCATTTTTTATTGTTTTCTGTGTTCACTATTTTTTCCTTTATATCGTTTTATTTTAAAAAAATATATCACACGTGTTTCACTACGACTCTTGAAACTGTACAAGAGACCGCATCCTTGCCTGGATTGCAGGCTCCCTGAAGACAGGTCATTCTGCTTGATTTGAATCACTGACCCTTAATTTTTTGTAGGTAATTTGACTTCACTTCCCACTGGAATGGAGTAAGATGTTGTAATAATTTTGCCCAGGTGACAGGCAGAGCTGTCCATCACGCGCTGATCTAATGGAGAGGCCATCCGATGGCAGAGATGATGCTTCCGCTTCTCGTGATCCACTTAATGACCCGGACGATGTGAAGGACAGAGACCGGTGATTTCCTTGCTGTTGCTTTTCATTTAAATCGCGTGGTGCAAAAGCGAATAAAACGCCAACGAGGCCGGGTGTGCTTATCACCTGCATAAAATCTGCTCTAAGTTTGTAGCCATCAGTACAGGTAACAGGATCCGATTTTTCACATGAGGTCCGTGCATTTCCATAATCGCCCCTCAGTGCCTGGCGCCTACCTGCTTTGTTTTCCATTCCCATTTTATATATAATTGCACGCCTAGGCCCCATCAATATGCAGGTTAGCACTCTAAAATGAAACTATAAATTTCAATTTGGAGAAAATAAGCCCTCATTTGGGTTCATAAGTTTTAAATAACACATTACCATTGGCTACATCAAGTTTGCATTTCTAATGTTATTTTATGCATTTGACAATAGATGTTCCACTCTGCTCGGGAGAGGAGAGCAAGTGCATATGAAATGTAAGTCTGCTTAAAATGTAGGAATTTATTAGACCTGTCAGTCAGTACTGACAAGAGAGTTAACTTATTTCTGAAGGTATTTGAGACACCTGTGCTCCCTCCATTGTTTGGAGGCTCTGAAGTTTCAGAATCCTGTCTCCAGCACCTCCTCAAAATATTGCCTCCACATTTTTAAGGGCCCGAAAACAAAGCAGAGCCCCAATACTCAAAGATGAAAATAGTTCGGTGCCAGGCTGGAAGCTGGGGGAGAGCTGCGGGGAGGGTGCCTGATGTCCAGAGGGGAGCGCACCCCGGTCCCGGCAACGTCCACACTGTCTGCGTCCCTGTAGAGGCAGGAGCAATTGTCCAGTGGATTCCTCTGCTGCTTCTCACCAGCATTGATTGTGGGGTTGTTTCCAAGAAGTCTTTGACCTTCTACTAAACTAAGATGCCGACAATCGAATAAGACCGTATCATATAACAATCTCGAAGAAGCCACCGCTCTGAGCTAGGTCATGGGTAAATATTCCACTGGAACTTCTCTCTTCCTTTCAAAATAGCTTCCGTTCAATAGCAGAGAAGTAGTCATATAATAATATATTTAATTAGTGGTAATAATAATTAAATAATTAAGTAACTTAGTAGTAATATAATTAAAAAGCAAATTAGCAGATTTGAGTGTATGTGTGGTTCATGGCAGAGTGGTTTGTGAAGGAAGATCTCCATGTTTTGTCTGACGTGTTTTTCAGCATCACGAACCTTTGCACTGAGGTCCTCCTACGGAACGTCAGTCGAAGGTTACACTGCTGTCATTGTACGTCTAGCTCTGTGTCCCATCTGAGAGCGGGAGACACATGCACGGTTTGGAAACCGTTCTCCACAAGCACCAACCAGGGGCGTTTATGTACCACTCACACCTCCCATCATGACTGAGCAGCAAAGTGGAACATTGGGATCACAGATGGTGTGTTGGCTTCCAAATAGCTCATCTTACCCTTCTGGACCCGTCTCTTTGGCCACATGACTTTGCCACCCTCTCATTGCAAAGTGGAATCTATCTCCCCCTCTCTTTGAATCGGGCTGGCCAACAGAAAGTGGGCAGGGTGATGCTGTGGCAGTTCTGAGCCCCAAACACTGTGCATTCTCTAATCCTTGGAGTCAGATAGCACTGGCACGAGAGCAAGCCCAGACTAACCTGCAGGGATGTGGGGGCCCCTGGAGAGAAGCCATCATCCCAGACCTTGTACTCACAACAGCCAACCCCTCTGCTCCCCGTGGATGATCACAGAGGCATAAGGCAGCCCAGCTAGCTGTAAGCATCTGCACAATGATAAACGTTTATTGTTTGAAGTCCCGGAGGTTGGCGGTGTTTGTTACACCATAGCTAACTGATACATCATCACCATTATCACTATAATTCCTCCTCTTTATCAACAACAGCTAGTGTAGTGGATTTTCGTTTCCGTGCATTCATCATCTGAATGAATTTCTATGAAAATTTTCCAAAAAGATAATACCACCCCCATTTTAAAAATGAAGAGGCCAGGGTTAAGAAATGGTCAATGTCTTTGAACCTGTGTCTGTATGAGTCCAAAATTTTACCATCCAGTTTCTTCTTCCAACCATGAAGCCCTGACGCTCTAAGAATTGGGATGCAAGTCCTCACTCTGACCAGAGAGTCGTATGACAACAGTTCCTGTATATGTGTGGACATCGGGCCCCGCTCTGCCATGCATCCCGTCCACAGCTGGCCCCGCAAGTCGGGGAGTCTTTACTTTCTTCCCCTCTGGGATTCCAGACTGCTTTCATCCCCCTTCTTTTCCTAGTTAGAGCTGGTAGATCCAGCCGGCAGCTGAGAAGCTTTCCCCATGGCCCCTGCCCATCCCTTCAGAGCCCCCCAGGGGAGCTGGCCAGTGTGACCCAGGTTGTCCCGGTGATCCCTAATCCTCCCACATGGCATGGAATCCTTGACCTTTCCAAGCCCTCTGGTAGGGCCGTCCAGCTCAACTCCACCATTTTGTAGGTGGAGACAGCGGGCATAGGAAAAGTAAAGACATTGCATGATTTCCATAGCTAATGAGTCGCCCTGGCACGAGAACCCACCGCCAGGTTCACAGCCACACCTTTTGTTCATCATGTCAGGGATCGTTTTGGAGGGAAAATTGGAATAGTGGTCTCTCTGTATACTTCTCAAAACCATATGGGAGGAGTCTCTGTCCCTTGACATTGGTTCAGGGTAATAGACATAACTGTGATACACAATATACACATGCATACACACACACTGCACACATTGTACACACAGACACACACGCACACATATGCAAACCCCTTGCGCACACGTTTGTACACAGAGAGGCCTCAGCCTGGGCAAGATCATTTCCTGCTACTTTTCAGCTAAAATTGTCTATTTGGGCCTCTGTGCATATCCCTGTGGCTGTACTGTCTTTGGAAATCTCAAGATAAAACTTCTTTAAGAAAAAAAAAAAAGTTTTCAGAAAAACAAATGTGTCTCAAGAAAGAAAATTAATTCCCCTTCTCAGGAAGCTGGGGGAAGCATACGAGAGTTTCGTCTTTAAAAGTCTGTAAGTTGGAACAATCACGTGACTCTCCTGTTCTCAGTTTGTACTTTGTATGCCCGGTGCTTATACCAAGGAGAGACAGATAGGAGTGCCGAAGCTCCTGTTTTATTGCTTTTTAAAATAAAAAAAGGCTCGCACCGACAAACATTAATATGAATCACAGGGCATCCAGCATGAAAATAAAGGAGCGTTTTCCACAATCCACGTCTTGATATTATATGGGGAGAGAATGTTTTCCTCTAGCCGAAAAACCTCTATTATCATATTCTCCCAAGAGCAGCTCTAATGGTCCGAATCCAGAATTTATTTTCAAGTGAGAGGGACAGATTGGCTTAATACACAGCCATTTGTTGCCAGACGAGTTGACGAAGTATTTAGGCATGCAAGGATCATGCATTCATTGAGGAAAAGAACAATTCATTCTGAAATTGCCGAATTGTACCTGGTAGCGAGCTGGGAAGCTCTAGAGGCTGCAGGAGGTCTTTCCACGCACAGTAGCGAGGTGGAGGGGTGTCCCGGGATGCCTTCCTCCACGTGCCCCAACCTCGCCCTCTCGCCCTCCCGTGTCGGGACACAGGGCCCCCATGCCCACGTTCCACCTCCACCCTCATCTTGAAGCCAGCCATCTTTATTAAACTTCATAGATTTCTCATTTTTGCTAAGACGCCACAATCTTACCCCAGGGATATCTGCATTCTGAGAACTGTCAGGATTTGAAGCAAAGACATGATGTTCAAGTGACAGGCCAAAACCGAGCGGTGGAGGAGGGGGCATTCTGATCTGTGGGCATCCTGGCATCTGTAGGCACGGGGCTTCCTCTCTTGGCCCTGGCAGGTGGGTGTATCTGCCAAAAATGATGCTTTTTTTTTATAGCTTTGGCCATCCAACTCGACTGGATTCCTCAAATCAGAATTTCTGCACATATTTTTTTGCTATTAACTTTCTTGATTTTCAGTTTCTCTCTTCTTTGCTCAAATGGCATTGAATTCTAAATTACGTGAAAGGTAGAAAGAGCACAGCGGACTACTTGCTCCAAACACCTCACTTTACAGATGAGGACACAGAAGTTGCAAGGTTGCGGGACTTGTCCGAGTTCACGGGATGCTGGTCCATGCAGAGCAGTATGGCGTCTGGGCTCTCCTGTGCAGTGCAGTCCCCTCTCGCTGGCACTGGCTCCAGGGATCCCCAGCACTCTGCCGTCCAGGCAGTGCTGAGAATGATCTGAGCCCCGCAGACTTTATCAGTGCCTTTGTTCTGCAAAAACCGGGACATAATATTATTGGATTGTTCTGAAAAGGTCAAATGAGGAGCTTGGATAGTTTGAGCAGAATCTATGAAAAACATGAAAATACATTTATTTTTAATAAAGAAGGAGGTTGGTGGTAGGAGGGATGCTAGATGTTTCTTTTCAAAGGTCCTTTATTAAATCCCTTTGGAGAGTCCCTTTGTCAGGAGTCCACATGTCCTCGGGGCGCCTGGGTGGCTCAGTCGGTTAAGCGCCCGACTTCGGTTCAGGTCATGATCTCGCGGTTCATGGTTTCGAGCCCTGAGTCAGGCTCTGTGCTGACAGCTCGGAGCCTGGAGCCTGTTTCGGATTCTGTGTCTCCCTCTCTCTCTGCCCCTCCCCCACTCATGCTCTGTCTCTCTCTGTGTCTCAAAAATAAACAAATGTTTAAAACAATTAAAACAAACCATTTAGCATTCATCTAACATGCAGTGATTCTTAAAAAAAAAAAAAAAAGGGTCCACATGACCTGATAGCTTTACAGCCAGGCTCTTACACGGGAAGAAACCACAGCTCAGGTGGGAAGAATGTGGGCACAGAGACCCAGCTCAGACGCAGGGCCCTTCTACTTTGCCCTATGAAGACATGTGAACGTTTAGGCAAGAGCACAAGTTTCCTGAGCAGACATACATGAAACTATTGAGAGTTTGTATAATTCATATCCTCACTTCCTTCAAGGAGGTGATGCCATCTGAGGAAAAGAGAGAGACACATATGCACATACGTGTGCAAAGTAATTTCTGTAAGTGGAAATTTAAAAAAATACTTTATTTTTAAGTTTTTATTTATGTGTTTTTTAATTTTTATTTCAGAGAGAGAGAGAGAGAGAGAGAGAGAGCATGAGCAGGGAATGGGCAAAGGGAGAGACAGAGAGAGAATCTTAAGCAGGCTCTACACTCAGCGCAGAGCCCGACAAGGGGCTTAACCACACAACCCTGGGATCGTGACCTGAACCAAAAGCAAGAGTCGGAGGCTCCACCAACCGAGCCACCCAGACGCCCCCCCCCCAAAATACCTTAAAATACAAAAAGAGAGAGAAAATATTATCAAAAGCATAGGTTGTAATTTACGGTGCATCTAATTTTACTTGTCCTGGCCAAAATGGCAAAGAAGCTAATAGGTCATACTCTAATTTCCCGCTGTCTGGTTGAAGGGGACATGGCTGTTCATCTAGAGAGTTTTTGTTTGGTTTTGTTTGGTTTTACTTTACTTCTGAAAGAAAACCCTCCCTGCTTCCTTAGATTAGGGCCCTAAGCCACACACTGGCCCACATCCCCACCCACTGACTTTTCAGAAGCTCAGGGTTACCTTCCCCGATGGCTCCCGCCTCCCCCTCGCGCATGCGCAGGGAGTCTCTGCGTGGGGGTGGTCCCGCTGGCGGCTCGCCTCCCTGGCCCCGTGTTTGTGTGTACTTGTGGAGGGACTGTCTGCCTCAGCATGTCCAGGTGTGACCTCTCATGTCCTGCTTTGCCCCCTGTGATGGCTAATACTAGGTGTGAACTTGACTGGGACGTGGGGCGCCCAGACATCTGGCCAACACCATCCTGGGTCTGTCTGTGAGGGCACTTCTGGAGAAGACTAGCATTTGAGTTGGTAGATTGAGTCAAACAGATTGACAGACCCCGAGTCAGTGGCCTCCTCCCCTAAACTGGGGGACCCAACAGAGCACAAAGGTCGAGCTCCCTCCAGGGGGACTCCACCTACCTGATGGGGAACGTGGTGACTCTCTCCCTGCCAGGGGCTTGTGACTCTCTCCCTGAGGGTCTTGGGACTTACCGGCTCCATAATCACATAAGCCAGGTCGCCATCATAAATCACGCTCTGTATGTATAAATGCCTCCTTTGGGTTCTGTTTGTCTGAAGAACTTGAATACCTCCCCCATCCAGGTCTCCTGGAGGGGACAATGCGGAGGCTGAGGTCGCTACCTCCCCCCATCTGTTTCCTTCCAGAGACCTGTTCAGGAGTGGAGGCCTGTCTCTGCGGGTAAAGGAAAAAGGCCAGGGCCGATACTGGGCAGAATTGCAGAATCAGCTGAGCCTCCCTCAGGGGACCTTCCTTCTTTGCTGCCTCGTTGGGACTGTCTCCCACCTCTTCAAAGAAAGTGTCTTTCACTTTCATTGCAAGGTGTGTTGTTTATTCTTTCCATGGACATTGTCAAGTCTTGGTCATAGAGCTATCAACGATGCTCTCAGGGGGTCAGGTTGTGCTATAAAGTGCAACACAAGTTCAAATCCTGTCCCTTCAAGCAACCTCTTGCCAGAAGAACTGCTTTATCACACTGCCCGAAAAAACCCTGGCCAGGCCCCTGGAGGCATGTCTGTCTCGCAAGGACCCGGTGCATTAAGAGGTGTCTGCGTGCCTCCAGGCAGGGGCAGAAATGAAGGGAAACTCTGAAAACTAGGGCAACTGGATTGTCCCCAGGCAATGACACCCTTCATGGCCTCTGGCTCCGCCCCGTGGGTCAGTATGTCTGAATTGGCCCCGATGCATCTTTTCAGTCCGCCATGATTCGGTCTTGATTCCACAGGAAAGGGCAACGCGCCGTGAGAAATTTCTGCAGTGCTGGAGCCTGGCCAGGTGCTATCCCCACGAAGCAGCCGTGGACAAAAGGCGGCAGCCACCGGGCTGCCGTGGTCCTTGATCCACGCTGCGGGATTGTCACCCTGTCCCTTTGAGCTGTCTCCAGCTTGGCATCTAGTCTCAGCTTCAAGCAGGTGTCTTGTGGGGGCCACGAACGCGGCTCTGGCCGGAATCTTTGCTCAGGAGTGCCGGTCGTGCACACGAACGTTGCCTACAAACTTTCCCCGGGCGAGAGCTCGCTGCGCCACGTGCCCCCAGCCACACTGGTCTGGCTCAGGGACGTGCAGGCACATGAAAGCCTTTCTTAAAACTCTCCCTTTTAATTGACACATTCTGCCCACTGCAGACATCCTCTCGTTTCGATACAGCATTTTGGTTATGCACAGAGGCACTCCACAGAGGCTTGGAGAAGTGAGCGCGAGACCAAGGGGACTTAGATGAGATGGTGGGTGACGATCGCTTCCCTTGACTGGAAGGTCGGGTGGATGGGGGCAGAGATCACCTGCGAACTGAAAACAAAGGAAGGAGATGCTATCATAGTAATGAGATGGGCGTGGCAGTAATTTCTGCGTATATAATACTAATGCATGATTCACAGATTGTTAAGTTCTAGCTGGAAGACATTTGTAGTTTGAATCACCGATTCTTGTCCCTAGAAATTTGATTGGGGATTAAATGCTAATAACAGAGTGGAGAACTCAGATTTCTTTTCTTAGACGTTGTCGTCACATAGGAACTGGGTATCATTGCTGAACAAAGGAAGTCCCATGCTGGGGTGCAGGAGCTGGGATCCTTGGCTTTCCTATGTTTATTGCATTTAATTTATGCTGCCAACAGTTATCTTAAGGAAAAGAATAGAATATTCATTTCTCGACTCCCTGGTTTAGAAGTGGACAGGGTATTTACCTCAAGGCATAGCTGGGCGGCTTACAGCCCAAGGCATATCAGGAGACACGGTTGAGAGAAGAGAGAAACCAGGGCAGGATGCAGTCTGGGGGCCACAGTGGGAAGAACATCCCAGGGATCCTGCGCGAGGGGCCCTGACCTGCCTCCGGGCCCCCAGCGGGCACTGGCAGGTGTGTAGGCCCTGGGGCAGGTGAGCCAGGCAGAGAGGTCACTTTCCTGCGGCTCAATTTACACTGAAAAAACAAACAAGACAACCTGGGGTTCCGAACAAAAGACATGGGATCAAACTTAATCAGAAGCGTAACTTTCTTTTAAAAAATAAGCATCTTTTCCTAGCATTGAATTATTATTTAAAAAGTGAACTTGGGCATCTGAGACCAGTTTACATCCCTCTACTAGTAATGAGCCACTTAATTCTGGCAAAACTGAAGCTCCTACAGTCTGAGAGAACAAAGTCTTGCTCGTTCGATCTTTGTGTATTTTTATACGCATGTTCTTGTCTGGCGTCACGCTTTGGTATCTACCTTATCGAGATAGTGCAGAATCTTATCTATCCTACGGTCGATGAGATAAAGAATCATTATACTGAGCCGTGCAAGTATTAAAGTATCAAACATAGTTTTAAAACCTTTCAAATATCTTTGAACCTTCTTTAAAATAAAAGTGTTCTGGTAACGTCGGGAAACAAATTATCCCTGGGAACAGATTTCACATGACTGATGTCCTAAGTCGGCAGTGATAACCATCCTCCATGGTTGAGTGTTGAGATTCCTTCAGGAGTATCACGTAACTGGATTACCTCCTCATATATGCCCCATGTCGTTTCAGTTCCTATCCAGGACTACCCCTCTCCTGGCCATCTGGTTTACAATGATGACTGCACTAGAAATACTCAGTAAAGGGCTACAATCGTGGAACTAAATATTAGGGGGAAAAGTAAGGTCCTATAAGACTAAATGTTCATGTATCTTCAGAAAGCAAATACTGAAATCTTAATCCTGAAGCGATGGTATTTGGAGAGGGGCTCTGGGTGGTGTTCAGGTCACCAGAGTGGAGCCACATGAATGAGATTAGCACCCTGAGAAAAGAGACTCCAGAGAGCATCCCTTGCCCTTTCTACCACGTGGGGACAGAAAGAGGCTCGCCAGACCCCAAATTTGCCTGCACTTCGGTCTTGGTCTTGGACTTCCAGCTTCCTCAACGGAGAAAAATTAATTCCTGTTGTTTTTAAGCTACCCGCCCCCCCTCAAGCTGCGGTATTGTCATAGCGGCACAAATGGAGCTAGACATATGGGAGTGGTCAAGGCAGATTTGTTGTTGTTGTTTTGTGTGTGTGTGTGTGTGTGTGTGTGTGTGTGTGTGATTTATTTATTTAATTCATTAATTTTTATTTATTTACTTACTTGTTGTTGCTTTTTGTTGGTTGTGATTTTTTTCCCCTCACATCTTGGTGAAGTTCACTTCCTCGGTGGAAGCTACATATTGTGATTTGTTTTCCAGGGAGAATGAGGCTGCCCTCTTACGCATTCCTGTCTAGTTGCACATGGAGTAAAGTGCAGACAGGTTGGCAGAAATGAGCCGGAGGCCAGGGGTGAGTTCAGGAGGAGGGAGCCAAGGGCACCAGGCACATGGGTGAGTGGGCCAGGCTCCTCCTGGACCAGGATCCCATAGAAAGCAGTGGTTGTGGGTGTGGTCATGGGGTTTCTCCGTCTGGACTGTGGGCTTTCTGGGGACTGGACCCTCAGACGCCCCTGAAACACACCTCAGCATCAAACAAAGAAGAACGAGGTGAAAAGCAGAGTGAGTTCCTGGACCAGCCTGGAATCTGAGGACATTTCGGGTCCATCCTCTTATCTGATAGTCAAGGATACCTCTGGAAAGTGAGGAAGACGTTTATATGCACATCTTTTGTTGACGTGTCTTGCAAAGAAGATGGGGAAATGCAGGGTTGTGTCCAGACAGAGGGATCTCGGGCTGGAGGGTTTTAGGGGCAAGGCAGCTCCAGCTGACGCCCCGCCCACTTGAAGGAAACGTACATCCGCGCTCACTCATGACCACTGAGCAGACACCTGCCGATGGCCGCTCACACGATGCTGTGAGGACAGCACATAGGGGGGCTGCACTCTGCCACTGAGTCCTTCCTGCAGGGACGGGATGTAAGTTTCCACAGAGCAATCCCAGCAACAAGGCAGATTCTTAGCGCTGGGACCCACCTGACCCACAAGCTTGGAGAAGCCCCCATACGAAGGGCCGGATGGGGAGAGCAGTGTGCTGAACCAGGCGGGCTGGCTCACAAGGACAGACCCAGAGCAGGTCTCCCAGGAGGCTTCGGAGGAGAATCCAAGAAAGACGCCTGCGGGACTTTCTGGGACTCTGGCACGGCAAGCCCTCAGAGCAGTACTAAGGGGGCTAGAGAGAAGAAGGGCGGTGTTAGGTGGGTGTGCAAGATAGCGGGAGGGCAGAGTGTGTCTTGTCTTGACCTTGGACCTAAGATCACCAGGTCTTGACCTTGGTTGGCTTAAAAAACTAACAAACAAACTTTAAACCCACCCTTCTTTTTCTTAAATTTTATTATGTTGTTTTATTATTGAGAGACAGAAATAGAGCGTGAGTGGGGGAGGGGCAGACACACACACACACACACACACACACACACACACAGAATCGGAAGGAGGCTCCAGGCTCTGAGCTGTCAGCACAGAGCCCTATGCGGGACTCGCACCCATGAACCGCCAGATCATGACCTCAGCCCAAGTCGGATGCTTAACCTACTGAGCCTCCCAGGCACCCCCTTTTTTTTAAGACCATGAAGCAAAGTAAATATTCACCTTCTGCCTAAACTGAACAAAGACCCTCCCCCCCTTAGTTACTGAGGTCGTAAGAACAGACTAGCAGATGTAGGACCCCCGACTTTGGACAGCGTGGGCGGCATCACAGGGCGCCCATGTGGACTTAAGCTGATGCCAGGGCACCTGCGGTAGATCAGGGGGAGAGAATAACACCTCAAAGGTAGGAAACACGTTTGCGGTGGCTTGATCTCCCTTCCGTGTTGTGCAGCGGGCAGGCTTGCTCCTTTGTGGCCCACCGCCTTCCTACCACAGGTGCGGAAATAAATGCTTCACCGTGGAGGATGCTGTTACGGCAGCCGCATGGGAAAGTGCCAGAGACGGATCATTCCGGGGCTGCCTCGTAGACAGGTCTGTAAATAAATCATACTTTTTAATTGCTCTGTCGGAAGGGTCTTTCTTTGAGTAAGAGGTGGCTGAGGCTGACTGTGGGGATGCCCCGGGACATCTGTCTGGTCTGGCCGCGGGCTCCCGCCACTTGTTCTCAATATCCAGAGCGACCCCTCGGATTCCATGTACATAGTGACAATTAAAAGCACACAATGGCGCGACCATGTTCACCGTGACAGACGCAGGTTGGCTGCTTCCCATAACAGCCTCCCGGGCGAGCGGAACAAAGGGCCCAGGCCCATCTGTACCGGCTCCGCGTGCCTCCTGTTCCAAAGGCCGCGCTCCTCCTGCGGCACCCCGGGGAAGCCCGGCTCACACAAAACCACCCCCCCACCCCCTCCCCCCCTCCCCCAGTCCAGAGGAGCCCTGCCCTGACATCAGCATGGTAATGAATTCGGGATGCCTCTGACACTCACAACAAAGGCATGGGTTCTTGGGATGGGAACTTAGCAGAGCGGGGACACAGTGTGGTCTTGACTCCATGTGGACCCTCTGGCCCCGCCTGAGGATGCAGACTGTTTCCTTCCGGGACCGGTAAGGAAGGCAGAGCGTGTGTGGTTCCGTGTAGACGGGGCATCCCTGCGCTCACCTCGCAGCCCTGTGGGCCCGTGTGGACGGCGACGTTACCCCGTTCTCCGGGCGCCTCTGCGAGTTCTCTGCGTGCAACCACTCGCCTCTCTCTTCTGTCCAAGGAGGGAAGGGGAGTGCATTGCGGTGGCCCCAGAGGACAAGGTCCCAAAACGCCGGCATCCTGCAGGGAAAACAGTTTCCTTCTTGGCGGTTAACTACAGACAGTGTTACCGATGACAATCGCAGGGGCTGACAGCAGGCCCCCCCGGGGAAAGGCCGAAACTTCTGGCAGGTGCTGAGACCCAGCCCCGAGTGCGGAGCGCCAGGGACCCGCTGGGTAAGTGAGCACACGGAGGGCTCGTCCCCGAACCAAGCCGACCTCTTGTTCTTCTCGCGCAATCTCTTCCGCTGCAGAATCCAAGGAAGGGCTCAGACCGATCGCGGCGACGGCGGTGACAAAGGACACAGACCACCACCACCAGAAAATAGGCCTTTGACGCCGAGGGTGGGGGGAGGGGTTGAACCCGGTGTCACGGCAGGTCCCTGAACGCGGTGGCACCGGCCCTCGGCAGTTAACAACTATTATATAAACATGATGGAATGCGCCCCGTGTTCTGACTGATGGAAAAAACCCGGTCACTAGCCACTGGGGGATGCCCGATGCCCTCACGGCTCTCCAGCTGCGACCCAAGTGTGTTTCCATAAAAACTCAGCGCTCTTAACAAGGAGTTTGATGGAGTGTTAACAATCTTCAGTTTCAGGTCGAGCTGTTAACCAACAAAGTCGTCATTAACTGCTGGTAATGACCGCGTTTCTTGGGATTATTGCTTAATTATGAACTTGATAGCCAGAGTCCTGCCTTCTGACACAGAAAGTATTTTTCCATCACGGCCGCTCACTACCACCTTCGTTTGTCTGTGGTGCTTCTCGGCCGGTTGAAGGGGCAGGGGACGCCGGGCGTGGGGGGCGGCAGGGCCTGCCTCAGGGTGCTTGCCAAGGCTTCTGCAGGCCAGCCTTCCCGGCGGACAGTTAGCGAACACGGAAGGCCACTGGCAATGAATGATTTCTTAGGGATGGCAGGTTTATCGGGAGCAAAAAGTAGCCTGGCCCGGTAGGGCCATCCTGCATCGCAACCGGCTGACATTAGTTAGGATGCAGGGAATGGCTCCTCCCTCCCCCAAATACACACACACACACACACACACACACACACACACGCTCCTACATCGGGGAATGACTTACAGACACTGGCAGAAGGTCTAAACTCTCACGCTCGCTCGCTCACGGCACGTTACTCTGCGGGAACGTGGATCGAGTTTCAAGCCAGGTCACCCAACACCAGGAGGCGCGGATCCACGCGGGCGGGTGTAAGTGGGTGACGATTCTCCCCCAAGACGATCACCTTCGGTTACGCTTCCTGTTGCAAACCAAATCGGAAACGTGCACGGACAAGGCACGGTTTTCCTCGGTCCCGGTACCAGCCTTCACGAGGCGCTCAGACCGCCGCAGGCTGCTCCCTTCCAGAGCGGTACTTTCGCGTGGCTTCGAAGTTGAGGAAACTTCCGCTGAATACTGGCAACAGGCAGTGTACCTGCATGAAGTAAAAGCTGTTGTTTGCTGCTCGTTCATGCAGCTGGACGCAGTTTGCTTTTCTTGTCAACCTCGTCTCCTAACAAAGCACCCGACAGGCTTCTCCCCTGGGAGTCACTCCGGAAACCACCGCCGAGCGATGCGCGGCTGCGTAAGTTCTCACGTTTCAAGTTGCAAACATCTTTTGGTTTTGGCCTTTGTGAGCACACGCCTTCATGCCCCTCCCCCAACCCCCCCCAACGGTGTACCCCAGAGAGGTTGGTGTTTGTCACAGAGGAACGTAGAGAAGAGGTTCCAGGTAATAGGCACCTGCTGGTGATACGAAAGGGGTTCTTGCGGCTAACATCAGCTCAGCAAGCCTTGAGAGACGAACTCCAGGCCCTTCATCCAGTCCTCCTTAGCTCCCCAGGCCTGAAGGAGCCCCAGGACAGTGTCTGTGATAGGGAGTGAGTGGCAGGCTCATGGCCTAGCTGCAGGGACACTACGGGGCAAAGGGAGGGGGCATGAACTTGAAGGCGATGGGCCTCCCAGGTCTCTTTTTTAGGACCTCAGCCCAGAGGGGAAACTACGTGAAGAGAACCCCAAAGGCAGAAGGCATGGAACACTTCTCATCCCTTCTGGCACTCTGTGAGGGACCACCCAGGCCACCCAGACCACCCCAGTCACCTGGCTCTGCACCTCGAGGACCTGGGGAGGCACCCAGTGGAAGTCTCCTGCACCTCCCTGGAGAAGGCAAGGACCGAGGTCACTAAGCTTTCTGGGCACGGGACAGAAGGTTGCTCTTGCAGGGTGGAGGAGAGGGCACACTGCCACCCCCACCCAGGGCCCGTACGGCACAGTGGTCAATGGAGGGTGCCTCAGAGGGGCGTGGCGAGGAGGAAGTGCCCTGGGCTCTGTCCATGTGGGAGACACAGAGACCCTATCAGGAATTATATCAGCCCAGGGAAAACAGGTGCCGGGGGACAAGAGGGACCGGAGGGAGGGATTCTCATTCCGCAGGACCCTGACTTTCCCCACTGACCCAGGGATGCATTCTACCCCCTGCTCCAAGTAAGTCCTGTCTGATGGCAAGAAGCAGGTCAGGGGGCTCTCAGGGCCGGGACAGTGGAGCAAAAGGATCAGGGACACCCTGGAGTCAGCCTGACCTGTAGACACTATTGGGCGTTTAGTCGATTCGGGTCTGTCAGTTAGCAAACACGACCAGAGAAATTGTTTGGCACGTGGACTGAATGGCACGTCGAGCTGTGTACCTCTGGTCCCTGACCCGTGTGGTGCGTGGGTCTTTGTGGACACCTCTTTACCACTGCTCCCCGAAACTCTACCCGCTCTCGCGCTGGGATAAGAAAGGCGTAAGGGACGTTTCCCTGTCTCCGCCCCTGGTTTGTAAGGGGCTACTAACACGGATTTAGGAGAAGCTATTGTGCAGACGCATTTCTCTGTGCCAGAATTCAATGAAAACATTGAATTGTTTTCATGGCTTTGAACGTGTTCGTGTTTCGTGGCTTTGAATGTGTTCCACAACTTTGGAAGAGTATTTATAAACCACGCTCAGGAATACACTCTACCCGGACCTCCCCGTGAAGAGCAGGATTCGTTTGGTGAAGACAGAGCTCCTGGCGCCCAGCACCTCTGCCCTGCGCCCCGCACAACGCACAACGTATCTTGTGGCTGCTGAAAGCCCCAAGGCCTTGCAGAGAAGACTCCGCCCAAACTGGATTTCAGACAATTACTGTCAGCAGAATGTGCCGGCTACTTAGATTCTTATCCCTAATGAAATCAAATAATATTGGAGCTGAATAAACATGCTATGAACTCCCAGCAGGTAAAATTAACTACCCCCTCCCCACCCTCTCTCCTCTCCCTCCGTCTCTCTCCTCCTCTCTCTCTTGTCTCCCTCTCCCTCCCTCTCCCTGGTAGCACTGAGCTGGGCACATTTTCCCAGGAATGCAACAGACATTTGCAGAATACAGAGTCTCGCAGACCAGCAGCAGAATCATCTTCTGCAGAGGTGAGCTTTGTTATTTTAGGTCGCAGACACACGGTGTTCTGGAAAGACAGGCATGGCTCATGTCAAGCTTCTTGTAGCAAACAAGCCTGTTGAAGCGTACCGGACGCGGGCGATGGTGTGTACGTCTACACCTCTGATCATACACATGCGTGCACACACACGCAGACCCACATGCTTAGAGTTTAAAGAGTTTACAAATCGTACAGACGTGGGAGTCATACGGAAATCTCACCTCTGGTAGTTGAGTCTGGAGCGTGGGTTCCTTCTGAACTTTCTTACATTCTAAATTTGGGAAACTTTTTCCTTGCATTTTCTCCGTATCATCCCCAACATCATCTGCAGCCATAAGAAGGCGATGCTGCTTGGCTCTTGTCACGAAGATGGACCAAGGGCAACATCTTTAGACCTCAGTCTGTGTGGTCGTCTGGCCCCGAGGTTGGGGTGGCGGGGGCTCTCTGGCAGGGTTGGGGGTCCCCTGCTCCTCCGTGGGCCCCCACGCAGCCCCCCACCCCAACACTCAAGGAGATTGAGTTCAGTCTGGGATCACCGCGCTATACAGAAACGGAACGTTAAAATATTTGCATAGAGCCATGGAACTTCTCTTCTTTCTGTGACGACCATGATACAGAACGCTGCCTTTTTTGAAAGACCCAACCTGTCTTTAAAAATAAAACATTTCACACATATCCAATGCAAGAGAATTGTTTTCTAAGGGGATTATTTGTCTTTGCTCTTCACCTGGGTTTATTTCGCTTTTTCTAACGCCTGAAAGGGTAATGTTAATGTACCACGTGGCTGTCTCATCTGTAACAAGAGGGAAGGCACAACAGGTGTATTGTGTTGTGATTAATAGAGGCGTATTAATTATCGATGGGCGGGTTTTATGATCTTGTGCATCGTGTGACATTGTGCTTTGTAAAATTATGAGGCAGACCAAGATTTTAGTTTTTCGAATTAATAAAACTATACACTGGTGTGTAACTTGAAATTGTGCAGTCACAAAACTTTCAGGAAATATTAAGGTTTTGATGAATAGGAAACCCAGCAAAATTAGCTATCTTGGGAATATGAAAATTCTATGCTTTCAACCCCAGTAAAGGAATGTTCATGGTACAAACGCTAAATAAACCATCAGGAAGAAGAACATGCATTCACAAGGGATGTTCACATAGCTACTGCACCCTTTTTGGACCTCGCGTCACATTTTGCTGTGGTGCTCACCTGCGGCTCGAAAATAAACTTATAAAATATGATTTCATTGGACATAGTGTCTGAAAAACAACACAATAACCATCTCTAAATTCCAAATTTAAAACTTGACGAAGGCGGTCATACTGGATGCAAGTATTAAAGGCTAAAATCATAAAACCGGTAATTCATGCAGTCTATGTCCTAGATCTAAAGGAACCTAGATCTCATAAACCAAGAGAAATAAAACAACAAACGAGTAGCAGTGCTTTCCTTCCGTGCATGCCTCCTGGTAATGTATAAAGCACCTGGTTCTGTGGTGATTATCCAATCATGCCAAGTCTTCAACCGGACCCTGATACCCCCAGGCTCCAGCTCCATGTGGCTGACAAGCCACTGGGATCCAAGTTCTCAAGGCCGGAGACTGTCCCCAGTGCTCCACAGCTCCTTCTCACACACAGGAGCCACGGTCATTGCATGAATCCGTAGAACCATAAGAAGGGCCACAGAACACCAAGAAGGAAGGACAGGAGTTTCTACTCAGTGCTCGGAGCTGTTGGCAATCTTCCGATAACTGATTGGAAGCCATCAAATTAATTCCCAGCTGCTAGCCTGCTGCCCCTCTTTGTTGAGGTTAAGTATATTTTGGCTTGGGAGTGCCTGGGTGGCTCTGTAGGTTGAGCATCCTACTTTTGATTTTGGCTCAGTTCATTATCCCAGGGTTATGGGATCAATTAAGCCCCAAATCCAGTTCCGTGATGACCATGGAGGCTTCTTGGGATTTCCTCTCTCCCTCTGCCTCTGTCCCCCACTCATGCACACACACACTCTTTCTCTCTCCAAAAAAAAAAAAAAAAAAAAAAAAAAAAAAGAAAAAAAAAAAAGAAAAAAAGAAAAAAAATAGATATTTTGGGTTGGAAGACATGAATCAAGTAAGTAGCGGAACAGGAATTAAAGTCCCAACTAGATAACGAGGTTGAAAGAAGGTAACTTTCCAACTGTGAATGAGTTCTCACCTATGAGCCCGGACTAATTCCATCCTGGGATACTGAAGGAAGGTAGGAAGGCCATCACTGACGTGTTGCAAAAGATCCCAAGCAGACACGGGGCAGTGGCAGGCAGCAGGGGGCCTTCCGAGGAGCGGGTGCGGTTGTGACACTCCATTAGAGGGAAGTAGAGTAGGAAACTACAGTTCAGAGAGCAGGACATCAATGCTGGGTCAGAGGTGGACCTGGGGACGGTCCAGGAACATGTGGAAAAGAAGTCTCTGGAGACGACCCCGGCTCCCCAAGGGTAAGTCAGGCAAACTTCCTCTTCTTTGGGGACAAGATTAATGGATTTCTAGATGAGGAACATAACATAGACATAGCTGAGGATGAACATCAGCAAAATAATGGCAAATACTATGCTCTTTCCTTCTGGACACGAAGGAGAAACATAGCACGTTAATGCACTCCATTGCTCACTAGTTCAAAGACAGTTTCCCAAGGATGTGGTTTACTGACTAAAGGCCATGCTGCCATTGGCCATCACCGGGCTGTGGACATTGAGGGCAAGTCACCCAGTTTATTTGCATGGCATAGGGCTTGAAGGGATTTTTCTGGATGATAGAATATCCAAAACACGTTTCCCTCCTGACAATGGGTTCAGTAGAACACATGGCAATTTCCAGAAGGAGGTGAAGTCCACGCCATCCCAGTGGCCTCTGTGTTGACAACACTCAGAGAGCTTGGGGACCCTGGGATGAAGTCCTTCCTGGGGTCACTGCTCTGAGAAAACTGAGCTGTCCCAGATGGCATTAACTGCGCCAGTGCTAAAGCGAGGGCCACCCTGCTCGGGTCAGAGCCACAATGTACACTGAGACCTGCACTCTGACTTTAAGAGGAGCAGAGATGAATCATGGCTGGAGAAGAAAAGATTTGGGCAAAAGAACTCAAAAGTGGGTTAGAAGAAAGAAATCAGGACTGTGTGGCTTAAGAGAAGGAAACATTTGGGGCACCTATGGGGCTCTGTCAATTAAGCGTCTGACTTCGGCTCAGGTCAGATCTCATGTTTCGTAAGTTCGAGCCCCGCTTTGGGCTCTGTGCTGATAGCTCAGAGCCTGGAGCCTGCTTCAGATTCTGTGTCTCCCTCTCTCTCTCTGCCCCTCCCTGATCACTCTCTCTCTCTCAAAAATAAATAAATATTTTAAAAAAATTCCAAAAAGAGAAGGAAAAATTGGGGGAAGCTCTGGAAACACAAAGCACCGAAAATGACCCCCAATATCTGAAAGTGTTTTGTGTCAAAAACAGGTCAACTCATTTGTCTGTAGTGCCAGAAGTTAGAGATGGAAACAATCAATGTGAACTACACAGAGGAATTGGACCCAGAGAGGGGAAAATTTAATAAAGCTGGCTGATGGCAGTAGGCTTCGTGGGATGTGAAATGTTTGGGACACGGCTGAGGATCCCTTGCTGGAAGGTTCTTGAAAATCATTTCATTGCTGACCTGGTCGTTCATCAAGGTCTGTGCTTTCCAATATTGTAGAGCATGTGGCACCAAACACTAGACAGGGGACAGGTCCAAATTGAGATGTGCCCCGACTGGGAAATCCCTGCCAAATGTCAAACACTCAGCATACACAAAAAGCAAGCAAAATATCTAATGGGTATGCTTTCATAATGATTGCATCCTTTTTTAAATTTTTTAAGATTGATTTATTTCCTTTGAGAGAGAGAGAGAGAGAAAGCACGTGCACACAAGTGGGAGAGGGGCAGACAGAGATGGGAGAGAATCCCAAACAGGCTCCAGGTTACCAGCACAGAGTCCAATGCAGGTCTGGAACCCACAAACTGTGAGATCTTGACCTGAGCTGAAGTCAAGAGTCGGACGCTCAACTGAGCCACCAATACATCCTGATTGCATGTTTGTTTTTTTTTTTAATTTTTTTTTCAACGTTTATTTATTTTTGGGACAGAGAGAGACAGAGCATGAACGGGGGAGGGGCAGAGAGAGAGGGAGACACAGAATCGGAAACAGGCTCCAGGCTCTGAGCCATCAGCCCAGAGCCCGACGCGGGGCTCGAACTCACGGACCGCGAGATCGTGACCTGGCCGAAGTCAGACGCTCAACCGACTGCGCCACCCAGGCGCCCCCTGATTGCATGTTTAACCGATAGCGTGTTAGCAAAATTGGATTGCATAGAGCTCCTGAAAATAATTCTACTTTTCAACAAATATTTAATTTAATTATTTTATTTTATTTTACTTTATTTTATTTGAGAGACCAAGTGGGAGAGAGCGGCAGTTGGAGAGAGAAAGAGAGAGAGAGAGAGAGAGAGAGAATCCCAAGCAGGCTCCATGCTCAGCATGAACATGGGGCTTAATTCCACGACCCTGGGATCATGACCTGAGCTGAAATCAAGAGTCAGATGCTCAACTAACTGAACCACCTAGCCACCCATCATTTTTTTTAATGGGACTACGAAAGTATTTAAAATTGCACACGAGGCCTACATTATACTCTGTTCCACAGCACCGGTCTAGGACCTAGCTATTCAGAAAGTGATCCTTGCTTTGGCCACAACAATATCACCTGGGGGCCTGTGAGAAATGCAGGACATCCAGCCAGCCCCAGACCCACCACATCAGAATCCACATTTGAACCTGGTTTGGGTAGCGCTGGTCTAGATTACCATCGCTCTCCAACACCCACTAAAGCAGAAAAAGCCTTTTATTTGGAGGAAATCTAGATGGGAAAATGCTGGAAAATAAGTCACTATACAGATGCTCTTTTTTTTTGTGGATTGTCCGTGGCTTCTCCCACCTTCCAGGCCTTCCTCTGGGTCCTGTTCTCTGCAGTTAGGCATGGTTTGAAAACCACCAGTCTGTTTGTGTTTTTGGTCTCCAAGATATCTGAAATCCGGAAATATCCAGTATTTCATAATTGCAACTTGCATGCAACTTTATCAGAAACCAAACGGCAAGTTGTCCATGAGTGTGGATATGGCTTCGTGGTCTTATCATAATCTTGTCCAATTCACTGGCTGTCAAATTCTCCCAATCACCAAAATCATTAGAGAATTTTATTTTCAAACGCCATTCCGTTTGAAGCAGAATTGCCAATGGTAGTAAGTTAGCAATCTGTTTACTCTCTCGGGCAAATTTAATAGAGTTACAGGACGTTCAGGCTTCACAAGAGCAGTGCTATCTCTCTTAAGAGATATCTGTGATTGAGTTATTCACGTCAACGCTTCCATTCTGTATCTTTACACATTACCGAGTTTTTGCGGTGTATTTTTAATTCTACGCTTTCTAAATTTCTAAAAGAAGTAGGAGATATTAACTACGACTTTATTCTAACAATCTAAGAAAATCCTAACCAAAACTAACAGCTTATCACTCTATTGTAAATAATTTCCTTATGGAAATTAGAGAGAAAGATTTATCTTGAAAAGGTGTGTGGGGAGGGGCTGCTTTGAGTAGGATAGATATTTTGTAATATCCTGAAATGACCTTTTAAGGATTATTTTATATAAATACAAAAATACAAAGGCAAAAGAAAATTTTGCATTTGTATAGTAAATTAGCTTGGCATCTTATTGTAACTGGAAATGGGTCCTCAACATAGAAGAGGGAAGACGTGGGGTGCCTGGGTGGCTCAGTCGGTTGAGCGTCCGACTTCGGCTCAGGTCATGATCTCATGGTCTGTGGGCTGATGGCCGATTCTGTGTCTCCCTCTCTCTCTGCCCCTCCCCCATTCATGCTCTGTCTCTCTCTGTCTCAAAAATAAGTAAACTTTAAAAAAAAAATTAAAAAAAAGAAGAGGGAAGACGTAATATAGTACACAGAACTATTCCTGAACAGGGACTCTGCAAAACTATTTCCCCCTTTGTGAAGGGAGATCATTGGCCTCACTGTTTCTCACCAAACTGATTTAGAAGAAGACCAGAGACTTACCAGGAAAACTGCATCCCCTTTAAATTTTTGCTTTAGGTCACGCCCAGGAGCTGAAAACATGACCTAGATAAGTATGTACTGGGAAAGGATGAAAAAGTATGGGAACATCTGTGTCCTTGAGGTCAGGTGCATGTGGTCCAGTGGGTTTGGTGGGACTTCACTGTGGCAGGACCTCCCCAGCAGAAGCAAAACTCGCAAAAGCCGTCTCTGGGGAAGGTAGGGACTAACTTGTAAGTGCAGATGGTGAAAAGAAGACTGACCCTGACGTTGATCGCAATGGTAAGGAAGCCTATTCAAGGCTGCTGCACAGAGACAGAGGACGGGCTCCATGTGGACACAGCAAAGACAAGTGGGGATTCACAGCCAATAAACAGAATGAGGGGCACCGTGGATGGGCATCCCTGCAGAGACAGGGAGAGTAGGGAGTCTTGCTGAAGGACTCAGGAGGATACTTGCCACCACTGGGCTGTGGGCTGGGCAGGCCTGGCAAAGACAGAGGCCAAGGTCAAGACCTAGTTGGGAAAAGGGCTCCAAGGAGCCCTATGGTTTGGTCAAAGAGAGTCTGTCTGTCAATATCCAAGGTGAAATCCAGCCGTGTTGTAGACATGAAGTCCCAGATCAAATACCTTAAGGACTGGAGAAAATGCATATTATTGGTTGTGATGACTCAGGAGTCAGGGAGGGGACTGGAAAACCCCAAGGTGGGCAGCAGCCTGGGTCATAAATGAGGCAGTGACTCGGGACACGATATGACCTCTCGCCAAACATCTCTGGGCACAGCGGTACATGTGGCCTCACCAGACATGTCTGGGAGTGGGGCCGAAAGCAAATGGACAGGGCCAGACAGAGCCTTCCCCTGAGCCGCGTGCACCTGCCCGGCCACAGAAGCCCAGCGGGCGCCCCGGATGCTCAGCCCCGGCTCTGGGTGCTCTACCCACTGCGGCTCTCCCCCCCCCCCCCCAAGTGGTGACTGCGGTGGCAGCAATCGTCACATCCCCACGTCGCGGGCAGCAGTCTCTCCGCTTGGGCATTTATGTCACCAGCCCACTACGACCCCCTCTCACATGCTTTGCACCCCTTACGGGTGTCTTCGGCAGGCGAGTGTGGCTGGCCCGCAGGTGTCCCCCTGGAACCCGAGGGTGGCTTCAACTCCACTAAAAATGTCCGCAAAAGAGGAGTCAGCTTGCGAAATGCCAGACGTGCCCGTGAAGGTGGCCCTGCCGTCGGCTCCCGCAGGCTGCTGCTGGGCACAGCCTTTGCTTCCAGAAAATACTCCCTTTCCTCTTGGGTGTCGACAGGCAGAGCCAGGGCAGGTAAATAGGTAGGCAAGGAAATCAAGCTCAGAGGGTGTTTGATTTTGAGGTAGCAAATCGATGCTAGCAACATAGTCACCCCAAGGCCTCGCCAGCCATAGAGGAGGCCGGGGTCATTCTGCCCTGGGCTGCCGGGGAGACGGCTGAGACACAGCCCCCGCCCCGCTGTCCCCCCGTAACTGGAGAGCCCATTAGGAAAACCCTTCCTCCAGGGGGTAGGTGGTACACAGACAGGATGGGAGAAGACTCCAGCTCGGAGCGTCCCGGAGGAGGTGCCAATAGCCTGGGCCAAGACATAGAGCTGTGTCTAGCACAGAAGCGCCACAGAAGTGACACTGGCACCGGGACGGGAGCGGGGAGGGCAGGGGGAGGCTGGAGGGGGTCGGGGTGCCGGGCAGGCAACGCCATCCAGCGGCCGCGGGAGCCACGAGGTCGTCCGCAGACCCGCTCTGTGCTGTTGATAAAGAGTCCGGTCCAGGCTGAGATGAGGCGCAGATGGGGTGCCCCTCCCCCAACTCCATTGAAGGGTTTATGGCATTGGGGTGACGAGCAAGGGCACTGTGGACCGGGGACGGAGGGAGGGAGGGGCGTGGAAACGAGGGAGCCCCAGCACTCGTGGAAGACCCCTGCAGAGAGAGGGGCCGCGGGGGCAACCAGGCTCTAGCACCGTCCGGGGCTGAAATAAACGGGGTCTGGGACCCATGAGAGGCACAGAGATAGGACACAGGAGCTGGGTTTCTAGAACCCGGGCATCATGAGAACCCATGTGGTATCTGATGACATGAGAGCCTGGGGAAGGGCAGAGCCAGTGAAGAAAGAACCCAGAAGCTAGGAAAGGGCAGAGGTCAAGGACAGGCTGGGGAGTGTGCAGGAGGGGTGTGGGCGCGGGGCTGAGGGCCTGGGGCAAGTGCAGGGGCCCGGTGCCCCAGATGCTGACCTGTACTTGGCGGGAGGGGGGTTACAGGAATCCACTTGGCGAGCACACATTACCTCTTAAAGAAGCCCGGCTGTTGTTTCTGGTTCTGTCTCCCTGTCTCTGCTCCTCCCCTGTCCACGCTCTGTCTCTCTCTCTGTCTCTCTCTCAAAAATAAATAAACATTAGAAAAAACTTTAAAAAAAGAAAAGAAGGTGGGCAGCCAAAGGAAAGAGGAGAGCCAGGGTCTGAAGAGAAATCAAAGACAAGCAGTGCAGTCAAGGTCTCCCCTTCTACGACAGGTTAGAGTGACGCATAACTTGAAATTAAGAAGAAGGATCCACGGAGAAAGAAACATAGCATACGTCGAGGAGGAAATGGTTAGGGCTTTGAAAAATAATAACACACTTCTTCTTACCTGGTTTGCTCAAGAGAAAAACTTGAGCTATTTATTTTTTATTTTATTTTTTTTTTTTCCTCTGGGACCACCTCAGTGTTGAAAAACCTAGTGATGGGTGTGAGAAGCTGTCCACAAGCTGTGGCTTGGCTGAGGCGTGACCCAAGTCTAACGCTGGCTTTGGAAAGCTGTCACGGGACGTTTGTGGGAGAGCGTGGCCCTCAGACGTAGCCGATGAGAGCAACGTGTACTTTTCAGGGACCGTGAACATGGGGTTTGGAATTAAAGACACCTGGATTTCACACCTGTCTCTGCTTCTCCCCACCCCCAGCTTTACAGAAAGACACCTGACACAGGACTATGTCTACGTTTAAGGTGTGTGCGTGTTAATTTGAGACACTTACATATTGCAGTGATGCTCACCATAGCTCAGCTAACCTCCCCCCAGTCATCGCTTCATTACAATTTCTTTTCTGTGGTGAGAACATTTAAGGTCTATTCTCTCAGCAACTTTCACCTTTATAATATAGTACTATTAACGATGATCACCATGCTGGACATTAGATCCTAGAACTTATCGGTTTTAGAACTGGAAGTGTATGCCCTTGGACCGATAAGTTTCTATTTCCTCAACTCCCCAGCCCCTTACAATCGCTGTTCTAGTCTTCACTTCTTACACGTCACCTTGGATAGACCATTAGCTTCTTTCTCTATGCCTCAGTTTCCTCATCTGTAAGGTGGAGTCATTGGGGGAAGCACTTAATTAATATATGCCCCCAAAGGGTTATGATGTGGATGCAAGGGTAATTTATTCATCCAGTACCACGGAAGCATTATCTGACCCGTAAGTATTCACTTCTGCGGCCATTAATGCATGTCGTGTATTTAATTACTCTGAGTTTCAGGTCTGAGGGATCTCTCTCTCTCTCTCATATATATATATGAGAGAGAGAGAGATGGATGGAGATATATATATATATATATATATATATATATATATATGTATTTTACTATCTGATTACTTGATGGATGGTTTCATATAGCATTTTCCTCTTCTAAAAAAAGCCTGGAAATCTCTTGGTAATCATCTAATGCTATTGTGGCATACACTGCCAAGAAATCTTAGAAAAGAAATTCGTTGTTAATGAGTTACAGACATCAGTTTGGGAAATGTGCTTCATCCAGCCATTTCTAACATGGTGGCATTTTCTTCTGTGCATTGAATACGGAGAAATGCCCCCCACCCCCCACTTGACCTGATTGAGCATGAATGTCCTCGAGGGCCAGAAGGCTATCCAGCTCTCTTCTCACAGGAAAACACTGAGGTGTGAATGAGTTGACTGCCTTTCCCAGTGTTAAATTCTATTCAAGTACCAGGTCCTGGGTGCCATGTCATTGGAGTATCACTTCCCCCATTTGGAGCATGGGCATTTTGTCTCATAGATTTGTGGCATCCTAGGTGACCTTGGGGAAGACCGTCCCCACCTCAGAGGGACGAGGGAGGTGGCAGAATTTCCTCCTTGCTCCTCTCTGCCGTGGGGGAAGCTCCAGAAGATTCCTCACCTGAACGCTTGCTCCTGCTCTGTCTCCAGTGAGCACATGGTCTGCACACTCCTTCCGCTCTGGAATCACACTGTTCTATTTGGAATATTCTCTGCAGGCCCCCACCTTTCCATTCTGCCGCCTCTCTTGTGGTTATCAATTTCCCCGCTGCCCCCTCAGGATTATTTGGATAGGCCCTCCTCAACCTGCCTCTTTACCCGACTGTTTATTTATCATTTTGAAAGCTTTCTCCTTATTGGCCACTCTGGTCCTCCCAACACATCTGACCGCACCGACCTCTTCTGCCCCTTCCTGTTTAGAACACCTGGAATGAATTCCAGCTGCAGCCACCCCGGCCACTCCTCACTGCCCCACTTACCTCCCAGATTTTCTGCGGCTTTGTCACATTTATGCTAATTGCTGGATCAGCATTTCGTATGGAAAGTGACACAGGAGTGATGACCCAGTAGCAATGGCTCTTGTCTCTCTCCCCCCATCTCTCTCTTCCTCTCTCCCCCTCTCTCTTTCCCTCTCTGTATTTCTGTCTCCATCTCTCTCTCTCCCCTCTCTCTCTCTGTGTCTCCCCCCTCTTTTTGTCTCTGTCTCTCCCTCTCTTTCTCTCCCCTTCTCTCTCTGTGTCTCTGTCCTCTCTGTCTTTCCACTTCTCTCTCTCTCTCTCTCTCTCTTTCTCATGACTTTTGCTCTATTAGAGCTGCTAGTGTCTGGGCTCCTGTAACGGGTTGCCGTTGTTGACTGTTGGTGTCTTTGCTTTGTTTTATTTGCAGAAACTGCTGAAATCTGTTTTAAATCATCTCAAGAAAAGTTGGTCCTGCCTCAATTCACGTAGCTGTTAGCCTAATCAATACATGTGTAATTAAAAAGCTGCCTGGACAAGGTTTTGGTCCATGGAAGCTTTTCGTTCCAAACACAGCAGAACAACAACAACACCAAAAAAGTTTAATCTACTTTCTCCAAAGTCACAGCAGGTCCCAAACACCACAGAATGAGCCCCAGGTTTGGCTATCCCACCCAGGCCATACCCCCGCACTGGAGGCTGGTGGCCGCCTTCCTGAGCTGCTCTACCCCAGGTCCTGCTAACAGGCTGCTCTCTCATATCAGTGAAGTCTGTTCTTCGCTCACACTGCACATGTTAAACTTGAGCTTTTAAAATTAATTTTCACCTGGACCTTCTGCTACTTTGGGACATAGATTAACAGTTGATAATGTTACTACAAACACATCTACAAATCTCTTCTTAGGGCGATTATTTCATTACCATTTAGGTGAACCCGTGCGTATATAAATTAATGAAAGTGATCATATGCTTATAATTACACTGATAACGTTTAATGCCTCAAACACATTTTGTAGAGTGCGTTAACGCGTTGACCTTAAGTGGAAGTGTTTTATATTAAGTTTCGGAAGCGAAGTTCTAAAAATGCTCAACTGTGCGTTCATTCATTGAATAAAGTAGCAACGTGATGTTGGAGAGTGTTGGTAGGGAAGATGGCCAGAGGGCGTCGGGACCCAAAGGAGAGGAAAGAGTCGTGAATCATTGTGCTCCCAGGACAAACAACTGCGTGAAAGACCATGCTTCCTCTGGAAATATTCAGAGAATTCTAAGACAAACTCTTTCAGGGACCAAGATCCAGCCAGCAATGACGACTTTGCATGGAGACCTCCATTCTTTGGTCTCCAAGTGTTCCCTGAAGCCCGTGGGCCTTAGGAGGCGACTGTACTTGAGTACAATGACCTGACATGAGTGAGTTTTGAAATGCAGGTGTGCAGCAGGAATTAACCATGTGTCTTGAAGGAACTGGTGAGTGGCCTTTGTCAGGTGTCACCAGCCGCCTTGATATGACCCAAATCCCATCCATCCTTGTTTCTTAGGGGGCCCTGCCCCGCTCCTCCGATACCCTACCCAAGAAGCACAAAGGATGGACCCCGACTGGAGTACCCCAGACATTTGCAGCTGCCATTGGAGGACGACAGAGGTGAGTGTAGGTGGGCTGCAGAGGCTGGGACCCCACCCACCCTCCATCCACTGTGGTCTGCGGGGTAGGACCTGCTGGGAATAGGAGGGATGGAACCCACGTTACCCTCGCTGCCTGAATGAGTGGAACATCTCTCTTGGCTCTTTCTAAGATGATGTCCCCCCAACTCCCTCTTCTCTTGGACAGGCCTGGAGCTTCCCCGCCCCCCACCATGGTCCCCAGTCTTCTCAGTGTCCGGGGACCCCCTTTCTGTCATCAGTCTGCCCCCTCTGCCTCTTCTCGGTCTTTGGGTGTCACTCATGCCCAACACTGCCCTTGAACCCCCTGTGTTCCTTCCAATCCAACCTCTTTACCTTGCCGTTCTCTACCCTAAGAATGATCTTTTTCTATCTCTCTTTTTCCCCGGGCTCCAACAATTTAAATCCATAAACACAGAGAGAGGAAGCCTGCCACCTCTGCAGGGACTGCTGGGAAACGGTCCTAACTCTGCAGCAGTGACGACTGTTAAAGTGGCCCTTGATGAAGGAATAGGAGGAGAGCCACCAGAGTTGGGGCCGGAAGCGCAGAGCCCCTGCATCCCCGGGGGAGGAAGCCGGGACCAGAGGGCAGGCACGCCCCAGGTACTGTGCTGAGCTGTTGTACACACACCGGTGTGACTTCTGCGGCTCCAGAGGCTTCGTGAAGGGAGAGCCCCCTTATCTGTTCTTGCCTGCCTCCCTCTTCCCTATGGAGGAGGAAAGAGCTAGCTGTTGGTGGATCTGGGGAAGGATCCAGGTGGGTGCAGCTAGGGTCTCCTCCCCTTTCCTCCGAGTCCACCTGTGGGGGCAGGTGTGATATCCCTGGGAAGTACAAGTGTTCCAGAATGTGCTTGGATGTGTAGGGACATTAGTGGTGAAAGGCCACACCTGGTGTGAATGTGCCTGTGTGTGCGGGTGTGCATGTGTGTGCGATCTCGTGGTTCGTGAGTTCGAGCCCCGCATCGGGCCCTGCGCTGACAGCTGGGAGCCTGGAGCCTGCTTCGGATTCTGTGTCTCCCTCCCTCTCTGCCCCTCCTCCGCACATGCTCTCTCTTTCTCTCTCTCTCTCAAAACTAAATAAGCATTAAAAAAAAATTTAAAACAGAGATACAAACTTCCAGTTACAAAATAAATAAGCCACAGAGATGACAAGTACAGCATAGGGAATGCAATCAGTAATATAGTAGTAACGTCTGGGGAGTGAGGGACACCACACGTACCACCCTAAGCAATGGACAGAGCTGTTGAACCACCTGTTGTGCACCTGTAACTAACCCAATGTTGTAGGGCAATTATATTTCAATTAAACAAAAACAGATAATCTAATCATCGCATCTATGCCATAAAATAATTAATTTGAAGACGGACTAAGAATAATATTTACAAATTGAGTTGTAAGTTTGAAAAGTGAACTAAATTCTATCTCAATACTAAGGGAATTTGAGAGTGCACCGAAGAGAAAGGCTAGAAGTTAAAAATGTGTTTGATGAAATTAAAACTCAGTGGATGCAATGGGTGAAACAGCAGATTACACACAACTGAAAAGAAAGTTCATAAAATGAAGGTATTTACTGACTAAATTACCTGGAATTCAGGACAGAGAAAGCAAAAGACAGAAAATATGAAAGAATGGCAGGTAGAATGAGATCTAACACAAGTGTGACTGGAGTTTCAGAACGCAGGGAAAGAGAATGACGGAGAAGGAATATTCAGAAAGTCCTGTAATTAAGAATCCAGGATTCTTCTAATTCAGGAAGAACCAACCTGAAGCAAGATAAATTAAAAACTAAACACAAGCATAGACATAGTGCAATAAAACATCAGAGCATTAATGTCTGAACAGATCTTAACAGGAATCACAGAGAGATCCAGGGGTCAGAAGGGTGTGGGGGGGGTGGCGGCTTAATAAAGAACATGATGATGGGGCGCCTGGGTGGCGCAGTCGGTTAAGCGTCCGACTTCAGCCAGGTCACGATCTCGCGGTCCATGAGTTCGAGCCCCGCGTCGGGCTCTGGGCTGATGGCTCAGAGCCTGGAGCCTGTTTCCAATTCTGTGTCTCCCTCTCTCTCTGCCCCTCGCCCGTTCATGCTCTGTCTCTCTCTGTCCCAAAAATAAATAAACGTTGAAAAAAAATTAAAAAAAAAATAAATAAAGAACATGATGACTAAATTATAAAAATGAAAAAAGAAGGTCCTAATTTTCAGTGGACATGTGTCTATGGTCGTGACACTGTGATTTAGAACAAGAAATATAGATTAGTCGTCCTTCCTGGCACAGAGTTCCTAAAACCCCTGGAATTCCTTAAGTGACAACACCCACAGAAGTGAAAGAAATATCTTTGGTTCTTTATAACAAGCCCTTTTCAGCCGCTCCTGAGTTTACATCAGTGAGGTGACTTTGGGAAAGAGGTGCCTATATAACCACTGGGTGGGGGCCAGTTGCCAAGGGAACGAGCCAGGAGTAGAGGGTGGGGACTCCTAGCCCCGACCCCATCACCACCCAGAGAGGGGAGAGGGGCTGGCGTTGAGGGGATCACCAACCACCAATGATTTAATCAACTGCGCCCAGGTCAGGAAGCCTTCACAGAAGCCATAACTGAAGGAATTTGAGAGTTTCCTCGTTGCTGACGGCATGAAGGTGCAGAGAGAAGGTTCACATAGAGACCCCTGGAAACTCAGGGCCCCTCCCACACCCCGCACTCCTGAATCTCTTCCATCTGGCTATTCCTGAGGTGCATCCTTTATACAAACCAGTGATAGTAAGGAAAACGCCTTCCTGAATTCTGTGAGCTCTTTTCTGGCACATCGCCATTCCTGGGGAAGGGGTCATGGGAGCCCCCAATTTATAGATGGCTGGTCATGAACATGGGTGCCAGCTGGACTTGGAACTGGCATCTGGGGTTGGGGAGCCTTATGCGGGGTCCGTGCTAACTCCGCTGAGTTCGTGTCAGCACTGAGTTGAGTTGTAGGATGCCCGGCGGATGTCTGGAGAGCTGAAGTGCTGGGCATGGGGGAAAATCCTGCGCACCTGAGGTCAGAAGGGCTTCGGGTGTAGAGGGTAAAACAGTGAGGTGTCTTTGTTTTTGTTTTTGTTTTTGTTTTTTGTTTTCCCAGGGTGTTACAGGTGAAATTGGTATTTTAAATCAAGGGCTCAGTTTCTTCTTCAAGGATGAAGAGTCTGGGGGAACGTTCTGAACCGCCCCTCTGGGAGGAAGGTGCGGTGCTCAGGGCGTGTGAGGCAGCGCGTGTCTGGACCAAGCAGAGGGGGTGGGTGAGGGCAGGAGTAGGGGGACGAGGACATGAAGGGACAGCCAGGAGAGGGAGAGCCAGAGCAGCACCAGGAACTGAACTCAGTGGGAATCCATCACTATCTGGGGGACCGACGGACCACTTACCAGTCGGCCCCCAGTCTCGATCTGTGGCTTTGCTAACAGATATACCCCTTTCTTTCCCTAGAACCTCTCTCCGTGCCATGATGCATGTTTTCCCAATCCGGGAAGGGGGTGAATTTCACCCCAGGAGAGATGCCGGAAAAAAAGATACTTGTCCTGAGGCCTCAGTCCAGAGGCAGATAGGGACACATAAAACCCTAGAATGCCACAGAACAGAATCAGACTTTTGAAAAGGCAGTCCCCTGGCCTGTGCTATCAATGGCACCTGCAGAGTTACCACTGTGGCCCGACATGGGCACACCTCAGTTCCAACTAAGGCCAGTGCAGAGTTTTATGTTTTACAAGGTGCATCCTGTGAAAGAGAAGAATATCGCTGAACCCCTGTCGTGTGTTAGGAACCATATTGCTGCCACATTACAGAAGAAAAACATGGAGGTTTAGAGAATTAATTGCATGTCTCCATAGCCTGTCTAAAACATTTTCAGGGACGATAAATTGGAATCAATCAATAAATTGGATCAATTTACTGGAGAGGGCAACATGGAGTCAGGGAAGGATTTGCCCCCCGCACCCCCCCACCATGGCAATCCAGCACCTCTGCAACATGGTTGCCCTTGATCTCTACTGAAGATTACGTTTCTTTAAAAATGTGGAAAAAAAAAAAAATGAGAGGTACTAGAAAGTCCCTTAGGATCATTCCCAGGAGGGTAGGTCATTCAGTTAGTTTTTGAGGAAGGACTTCCAAATACATGTGTGGGTCCTTGGAGCCATCAAGATGGGCAGCCTCACCTGGGGCCGGTCAGTAGTTCCAAATGCACTACTATGCAAGTGGTCTATTTGGAGCATTTAAGAAGAAAAGCTGCCACCTCTCTGGAAGAAGGTGGCGAGTGGTCTCGCCAAAGCCCCAAGGAGCTACATCTGCGAAACCCTTGCCGCTGGCCCCTGCTCGGTGTTGGTTTCTAAACTCCATGAAGGACGTGGTACCCAAGGAAATCCCAAGAAGGATATGAAAATCTCATCTACCAACAGAAATACAGAGAGTGCTTTAGTTCCCCAAGTGCCAAGGGATTGGAAATAACTTACACACACAGAAACTCGCCAACGTTGGAAAGCCAGAGGGCACCCTTCCCTGCCACAGTGAGGAGATCCCAGGTCTGGAAATCTAATTCAACTGGAACATCACTTCCTCCATGAAACAATCCCCCGGGCCCCCCCCCCCCAGCTTACAATACTGCCCTCCGTCCTCATAGAACTTTGTCCCTGCTCCTCTACAAGCTGCCATCTCTGTGTGCTTCTTATTTTGGATATGAGGGGGACTCCCTTGACAGCAGGTGCTGTTCCACCCCCCACCCCCCGGAACAGCACACAGAGAGATTTGATGGGTGCTTGCTTGCTTGGCCGAACGGGTGAGCCTGTAGAGAAGAAAGATGGAGGTTCCGGAGGAAGAGACCAACCAGATGAGTGGCCTTTGGAGTATTTTTAAAAAGGAGATTTGACAGCTCAAAGAGATCCTCTCTGAATTGAATAATTGCTCGGGAATTCTATTGTTCCTCCACATCTCCGCAAAATTAAAGGTTTCTGCAAGCAATTAATGAGCAAATAATTCCTCGATCGCTGACCATAGCTGCTTCAATGTCTGAAACATTCCTCGAGCTCTTGGTTGTTTTTCTTCTGGCCACCAGTGGTAACTTCTTAAGGACACTTAAAAGTCATTTCTAGCCAAGGGCTCCATTTTATCCTCCCAGAATAGTATGAGAGAAGCCTGAGAAAAGTCACATGAGGGATCTACCCAACCTGGGAAGCTTCGACATCTGGCCATAGTCACACGCTGGGTTAATCCAATTATATGGGAATGGTAGTTTTTAAAGAAAACAAAATTCATGCTGAGTTTTGGCAGAGCACTTATCCCAGTAGATGAGAGGCTCCTTTCTAGAAATCACTGGCCCTGGTCATGTAAGTAATTGAGTTTAAATAAACTGGTGCTTTGGAGGTGAACAGTTCAGTTGGCACATGGTGCTGTTTGACAGCGATGTTTCGTGTAATTGGGAGGGCACAGACCCCCCGAGAGTGCTTAAGCTCGCGCCGGTGACCCCGATTCTCTGGCTGCTGGTTGACGGTCCTTGTTATCTTTGCTGCTATGACTCCTCTCCAAACTTATAAATGCTATTACCTGGAGGCCCAATTCTGACTTATTCTCATTTGGCACAGCTACGTGAGGTCCTGGAAATGCGCAACTGCTGATTCTAACCAAGAGAGAGCTTCCAGGGGCGGGGTGGGGTGGTGGGTGGTGGTGGCTTCCCCTCCCCCAACTCTTCAGTCCCAGATAATGTCATCATTACGTTTCCATACGAAGATGTTCTCCCCAACTTTCACAGAAAGACTGAGTCAACAATTAGATTTGTTAAGTTATGCATTTTATTTTAGAAAAGTTTTACATTTATAAAAAAAAAACCTGCAAGCTTAGTATAGACAGTTCCCATGTGTCGATACTCACATTCCTTCATATCTAACATCTTTCCTTCATATGCTCCAATATTGGGGGTGCCTGGCTGGCTCGGTGGTTTAAGCATCCCACTTCGGCTCAGGTCATGATCTCGCGGTCCATGAGTTCGAGCTCTGCGTTGGGCTCTGTGCTGACAGCTCAGAGCCTGGAGCTTGCTTTGGATTCTGTGTCTACCTCTCTTTCTGCCCCTCCCCCAGTTGTGCTCTTTCTCTCTTTCTCTCTCAAAAAATAAAGATTAAAAAAAAAAAGATTAGTACATAACGGTTAACTAAATTCCATAGTTCACACAGATATCTTTAATTTTCCACTAATATCATTTTTGTGTTCCAGCATCCCATTCTGGATGCAATATTTTACTTAGTGCATCTCTGTAGGCTCCTCTTGGTGTGACAGTCTCTCAGACTTTCCTTGTTTTTGATGACCTTGACAGTTTTGAGGAGTTCTGGTCAGGTGGTTTGTGGAATGCCTCTCTATCTAGATTTGTGGATGTCTTCCTCATGATTAGGCTGGGCTTATGAATGACCAAGAAGGGCACTCATTAGGGTTTACCCCTTGCTGCAAACTTCTGTAGGTTTTGATAAATGCATAATGTCACATGTTCACCACCACAGTGTCGTACAGAATATGCATGATATTTGTAAAAAATCTCGTCTTCACCTATCTGAACTTTCCCACTGCCAGAACCCTTGGCAACCAAGGAATTGTTTGCCATCCAAGCTCTATAATTTGCTTCTTCCAGAATTTCATTCAAAGGAAATCATCCATCATGTGCCATTTTCAGATTCCTTTCTTTTACTAACCCATGTGACTCTAGGAATCATCATGTCTTCACATGACTTGACAACTTACTTTTGTTGTTGTTGCCCAATGGTTTCTTTGTTCAGAAAAACAACAATCCATTTATTCATTCCTCTGTCAAAAACACCTTGATTGTTCCCAATTTTTAACAATTATGAGAAAATCCACTATAAACATTTTCATAGAGGCATCTGTATGAACACAAATTTTCAAATTCGTTGGGTAAATTCCTCCAAGTGTGACTGCTGGATTGTATGGCAAGAACAGTTACCTTTGGATGAAACCACCAAGCTTCCTTCTACGTAGCTGTGCCATTTTTCATTCCCATCAGGTGGATGAGAATCCCTGCTGTACCACGTCCTCACCAGCAACCGGCATTCTCCCCGGGTAGGGATGTTTGTGGTTCTGACTGGGGCACGGTGACGACTTTCAATCCCCTGAGGACAAACCATGTTGAGCTTCTTCTCATATTTTCCATCTGTCTGTGCCCTCTGGTGAAGTTTCTGTGCATACATATTGCCCATTTTTGTTTTGCAAGTTTGGAGTTATAAGAGCTCTGTACGCATTATGGATACAAGTCCTTCGGATACGAGTCCATCAGGTATATTTTCAACAGTCTGTGGCTTCCCTTTTCTTTCTCATAACAGTGTCTTTTGTCGAACAAAAGTATTTCATTTTAATAAATCCTAACTTACCGTTTTTCCTTTTAAGGGTGGTATTTTTTGCTCGTGTCTAAAAACGTATCACCAAGCTCCAAATCAGAAAAATTCCCTCATGTATTTTCTTTGAGAAATGTCAGAGGTTTACATTTTACACCTGAGTCTGTCATCCATTTGGAGTAGATTTTTGTGTAAACTGTGTAAATTCTATATGTGGTTTCTTTTTCCTTTTCTTTGCCTATAATGCCCAGCTGTTCCAGCATCATCTATACAAGAAGTTATTCTTTCTCTGTTGAATTACCTTTGCACTTGTATCAAAAATCAGTTGACTATAATTACATGGACCCATTACTGGGTTCTCTCTTCTGTTCTATTGTTTTGTTGTCCACTCTTTCACTGGTGAAAGGCTTTCTTGCCCACTGTTGCTTGATAATAAACCTTGAGATCAGATGGCTTGGGTTATATGAGTCCCCAGCTATTTTTTCTGTTTCTTCAGTATTGTGTTGGCTCTTTGGGGTTTGTTTATGTGGGGTCTTCCCACATAAACTGTAGAATGAGTGTGTTGATATACACCCACGGACGCAGGGACATGTTTATTGGGATTACAATGGTATTGAATCTGCACATCAGTATGGGAGGAAATGACAAAGGCAAATCTCCCTGTACCTGAACAAAAAATAGCTCTCCATCTACTTAAATCTCTTTGCTTTATTCATCAGCATTTTATAGTTTTTCACCCACATAATTTGATAGTTTGATCCCTAAGTATTTCTCCCTTTTTGGTGCTATTGTAAATGGTACTGCTTTTTAATTTAAAATTCCAGTTATTCACTGCTGACACACTGGAAAACAGTGGACTAACGTGTGTTGACTTTGCTACATTTGCTTATTACGTCCAGGAGTTTTTGGTAAATTTGGAGGATTCTGTAAATCAGTCGTGTCATCTAAAAATGAAACTGGTTTTGTTGTTTTCCTTTCACATCTGTATACATTGTGTTTTTGTTTTGTTTTTGTTTTTGTTTTATTTTCCATATGGTGTTAGCCACAACTTCGGTACAGAGAAGTTGTGCTAGAGAACATTCTTGCTCTGTTTCTGACATTAGGGGGAATAGTCCAGCGTCTCACCATTAAGCATGGGGCCAGCTGGGTTTCGTGCTAGTGTTTCCTTGTGTCCTTCATCAGGCTGAGGAAGTTCTCTTCTTTCTTAGCATGATGAAAGATGGGTGTTAGATTTTGCCAAATCCTTTCTCTACATTAATTGGCACGTTGACGTGATTTTGCTACGTTAGTCTATTGCTTATGTGGCTTACATTAATTGATGTTTGACTGTTGAACCACACTTGCACACCTGGAATGAATCCCATTTGTTTGTGATGCAGTATAAGCTTTATTGGTCTTTCCAAGGAATGTTTTAAATTGTATCATTTTTCTCTGTTGTTTTCTTATTTATGATTTCATTGATTTCTGCTTTAATTTTTATTATTTTGTTTCTTTTGCTTTTTTGAAGGCTTAAAATACTCTATTTCTCTGGATTCCTAAAATTAAAGCTTACGTTTTTTTTTTTTTTTAATTTTATATCATCTTCTCTTCTAGTATAGATCGGTGTGGGGGAGATGACAGATGATAGGTAGGTAGATAGATAGATAGATAGATAGATGATAGATACGATATATAAATACAGTATATCGAATTCTCTCTAAGTTCTGTGTTTGTGTCATGCCACACACTTTGATCATTGTATCTTCATACTTATTTAATTCAAAATACATTTTTCATTTCTGTTAAGACTTCTTACTTGACCCATACATTATTTTGACAGATATCATTACATTGTTAATAATAATTGGGAAATTCCGAGCATTTTTCTGTTATTTATTTCTAATTCGATTCCATGTGTTCTGAGAACATTGTACGATTTTCAGTATTTTAAATTTGTTGATGTGTGCTTGTGACACACATATGGTTTTCCATGGTAAATAATGCATCTCAGCTAAAGAAGAATGTGTACTCTGCGGTTGTTTGATGGAGCATTCTATGAAAGTCAATTAGGAAAACTGGATTAATTGTGCTATTTGCATCCTATGTGTCCTGAAAGGTTTTATTTCTACTTTGATCTCCCTATTTATGAAAGAGAGGTGTTAAAATCCTCACGTATCCTTTAATGCTATCAGTTTTGCTTTATATATCTTGATATCTTGCTGCTGGGTGCATCCAGATAGAGGATAGACCCCTTTATCCATGTGTAATATACATCTTTATCCTTGATAAATAGCCTTGTTCTCAAATCTCCTTTACTTGTATTTAAAACAGCTTCTCCTTGGGGCGCCTGGATGGCACAGTCGGTTAAGCGTCCGACTTCAGCCAGATCACGATCTCGCGGTCCGTGAGTTCGAGCCCCGCGTCGGGCTCTGGGCTGATGGCTCAGAGCCTGGAGCCTGTTTCCGATTCTGTGTCTCCCTCTCTCTCTGCCCCTCGCCCGTTCATGTTCTGTCTCTCTCTGTCCCAAAAATAAAATAAACGTTGAAAAAAAATAAAAATAAAATAAAACAGCTTCTCCAACATTTTTTTTTTTTTAATTAGTGTTAGCCTGGTATATTTTTCTCTATTCTTTTACTTTTAACTTTGCTATGTCTTTATATTTAAAGGTGGGTTCTTAGACTAAAAAACCTGGGGGGAGGTTGAAATCCATTCTGGCAATCTCTCTTTAATTCATCTATCTAAACCATTCACATTTAAAGTGGTAGTTGTTGAAGTTGGATAGATTTTTCCCACATGTGTAATTAATGTCATTTGCTGTATTTGTTCTTTGTTCATTTCTTCCCATCTTGTCTGTCCTGCCTGGTTTTAATTGAACATTATACTATTCCATTTCCTTTCCTCTCTTAGCATTTTATCTTTCTTATATTCCTTCTTAAAAACTTTTTTTTTTTTTGTGGTTGGTCACAGTTTCCAATATGTATTTTTAAATAATCTAAGAGATTTTAAATGTGAATCAAAGTACATATTGCCATATTTTAAAGAGTTCAGTCATACATATATATATATATATATGTGAACATACAAATAGGAAGGATTTTATACATTTTTCTTGTATGTTTGCATGTATTTTTATAAGAACATGACATGAAATATAGAACACATGTTCCAGATGTGAATGGAAACACACCCACAGACACTTTAGCAATCAAACTAAGAGAGAGATGAAAAGGAAGAGGCTATCATTACTATTTTGCTGTATTTGTTCTTTACATTATTTCACTATTGCTTTAAATACATATTTAGTTAAATTTATATAACTCTAGTGGAAATAAACGTAGCCTGTTTGATTTTCCAAGTGTTATACGAAGTACGTTTTGAAAATAACTTTTTTTTCCTCTTTTCTTTATAAAGTGTAAACTTTATAAAAACAGGGCCTATATTTATATCTTTCTCGAAGCTGCATTTCGAATCTGAACGACATAGAGACCACCTAATAATTACTTGTTAAATGTAGGTTTGGATGAATGAATTCGTCAAATACTCGAGAGAAACATGGTTAGAATGTGCTGATCAATATCACTTCATATTTTTCCTGGAGATGACCTCTTGATATCTGAGACTCAACATCTTACAATATATGCGTTTTTATTTACATGTTTTGTGCCCAACGATGATATGAGAATATTTTATAATGACATTCCCAAATGTCATACACATTTTAAAAAAACCTTTTTTTAATGTGTATTTATTTTTGAGATGGTGGGGGAAGGGACAGAGAGAAAGGGAGACCTAGAATCGGAAGCAGGCTCCAGGCTCCGAGCTGTCAGCACAGAGCCTGACGTGGGGCTCAAACTCCCCAGCCATGAGATCGTGACCTGAGCCGAAGTCAGACGCTCACCCGACTGAGCCACCCAGGCGCCCCAAGACACATTTTAAACAAAACAGTGTGTTAGAAAACTATGGGTTACTTTCACAAGACAATTAGTCTTTCAGCAAACTCATGTTTAATTTATTGGAAAAGTGTGCTGTGGTTACAGAAGAAGACAGGCTTTCTCAGATGCACCTGTGCTGACAGGCATCCCTGCATCTTGGGGTAGGGCACTCTTTCCTCATGTGTCTATACTGACTGCTTTCCCACTGTGTGTTTTGTAGTTAGGTCTTATTTTTGCCTAGTTCTTGTTTGAAAAACTGATAAAACAATTGTTAAGAAAAGAGTGAGCTAAGCAGGACAATTGATTATAATAAGCAAAGAGGATATTATTGCAAGCAAGTAGCTGTTAACCATATTAACTGGACACCAGGAACGAATGTTTTAAGCATTTTGTATCCTAGTATGATACTTTAATTGTGTCTCTGTTGTGTTTTATAATATTAATTGCACGTTTGGGACTGATGTGTCATACACTAATTTTTCTCATGTGCAATATTTGGAAATAGATTCTTTGTTAGCATTTAGAAGACTGTCTTATTGTTAGGAATGAATTATGATACTAAATGAGGGTGGAGAGGAGCATCTTGTATATAGTTTTCTTAAAACACATGCTGGAAAGTTAGAGTGGATTCAGGGCCAAGGCTAGCCCATAAGGCCTATTCTCTATGGATTGGGAAGGGTCAGGGCTTGACCAGTGGACTGATTTGCACCCCTCCTTCCATCAGACAATGGCTCCCATATCCTGCACATAGCATGCACTGGCCCTGAGGAGGAGAAGGGCCAGGGTTGTTAGATCCCACACTAGGTGCTTTTCAGATGAAACCACTTAGTTTTGATGTCATGCGCCAATGAGGTAGGCACCATCATCTGAATGTCACAGACCTGAATAATGAAGTTAGACAGGTCTGACAAAGTGCCCAAATTTGCATGCCTAGTCAGTGGCAGAACAGGGACCCAAACTCAGGACTGTCTGACATGGAACAACTCTCCTGAGAAAAAGAATAAGAGAAGGAGAGAAAATGAGAAAGAGAGAGGGAGACTGCAAACTCCAGAGATTAGTCAATATTCTATGTGCTTCCTGTGAGTAAGACATAAGAAATAAAGGATTCAGTGATTATCAAAGAAAAATAACTAAGGAATGACAGGAAGTGGCCATGTATAGAAAGGTTAGAAAAATAACTAAGGAATGACAGGAAGTGGCCATGTACAGAAAGGTTAATTAACCTTTATGGAAGTCCATTAACCTAAAGTGAACTGGTAAGGAGAGTAGATAGCATCTGATTGAGGGAAAGAGAAGAAAGAAGTGATCTGTGACTTTGTTAAAGATAAGATGCTTGCAGAAGTATAGAAGACACCTTCACACTTTTGCCTTCAGCTTGCCAGTGGCCAGAAAGCAAGCTCTAGTCATATAATGCTAGCCCGTTTATCCAGATCAATGTTTCCAGGGAAAGGAGAAGAAGGCTAAGATGGGTGACGAGTGGAATGGTCTTCAGGAGAGAATGACTCCAAGGAGACATATAGGCAACAATAAGCACTTTGGAAGAAGACAGAAGGGAGGTGATCTCCTCACTACCCCCAAGAGCAGAGCCATATCCTTGGAGGAAATTCAGTTTAACCAACCTCACTCAAGAGACAAATACACTAACACCCAAGTAGACTCCTGAAGTCATGGTGAAGACTGGTATTGTTAATAGGACCCGGTCACCTCTGCCCTAGACAACCCATCTGTCCCTGTGGGAAATAACATGAGCAGCCAAATTATAATCCAGATGCAAGAAAGCAATCAGGGAAGGAGCACAGAGGTGTCACTTGAAGATTCTCTATACCAGCTGCTCCTGAAAGGCTGTGTCCTTCTTCCTCACTTGATGCTTTCCCTGGGGCATCTCTTCTGATGTGCTCTCCTCCAGAAGCACCAGGATGGTCTCCACACCCACCAAACCTTGCTTTGTTTTTTGACATTTTATAGGACAACCAGCCCGCCCACACACACACACACACACACACACACACACACACACATGCTAGTCTTGCCCAGCAACACCTGGGAGAAAAGCTTCATAAGTCCTCCCACCCACCGCCCCCACAGCTGGCTCAGGTGGTTTGGACATGTCTCCGGGTTCTTCCCGTGCCTGTAGAAGCGACTCCCAAGTCCTCTCTGACTCATCCTGCACTTCAGTGCCCTGAAAAACACTTGATACGTAGGAGATCCCATAAATATTTAGATGATTCAATCAACTAAATTGTGAGGTACTAACAGAACTTCAATAATTACCATAGAATCAAAGTGAGGAAGCACAGCTCATAAGGGACACAACCCTGACTTCACTGACCCGCTGAGGTCACAGCATGGACAGGGTGCTTATGCCAATGTGGCCAGCCTTTGTCAATTTGCAAACCTTTGCTCCCACATTGTCTCCCACCTGAGTCTCTATTATTCACATACACTTTTTTTTTTTTGCAATATACATTTGCCCTGCATTGACTGTATTCCCCAGTGACCCATATGTTGAAGCCCTGATGCCCAGTGTGAAGGTACTGGTGGTGGAGTCTCTGGGGGTGGTCAGGGTTACGTGAGGTCATGAAGGGGAATCTTGATGAGGTTGGCATCCCTAAAAGAATAGACAACAGAGAGCTCTCCTTCCTCCCCACATGAGGACACAACAAGAAGTCACCATCTGCACTGTGGAGGAGGGCTCTCTCTAGGACCCAACCCTGGGAGCCCCCTGACCCCCAACTTTCAGCCTCCAGACTATGAAGAATAATGTCCATTGTCTAAACCACACACCTGTGGTATTTTGTTTAACAGAAGCCTGAGCATACCAAGACAATATTCCCTTCTATTTTTTTTTTATTATTTACAAGTATTGAGTATTTTTCCAAATCACCATATTCCTAAGTTACTTCATTAACGAAACTTACACTTCTGGGATATGAGTGTCACATGACTAGGGAATTAACTCTCATTTACTAACTTAATCCATGATCTGCTTGGTCCGAAACTGAGTCAGTGCATCATTTGCACAAAAATGATGTCAATGAAATAATGGTCTGTTCTAATAGTTCACATAATACATCATAATTTTAATTTTCTTTTTCTTTGAGGTGTTACTTGTGAATATTCAGTTCAAAAGATTACTCAAATTAAATGTAGAAATGCATGTCTTTTCCCTAAAGAGTGTCTGCCATCCACGTCCCTGTGTCTGGGGTGCTCCCCAGCAGGGGTGTGCTGGTGTAAGGTGACTGGGTGCTCAGGTCCCCGCCCACCCCAAGGTAGCACCTATCTGGAGACAAGTATCATTATTTAGGGCATGATCACCCACCCCTCACCTCTCCCTGGCCTCTGTTTTGCATCCCCTCACTGATAGTCTGGATCACCCACCATTCCCAAGCTGGGATGGAGACCTGAACTCAACACAATGTAGCACGCAGCAGAAATAAGAAAGGAAGTGCTTCCTGATACAGATTGAAGACGGGGAGCCCAAACTTCACAGAAAAAGACCTGTTGATTTTGGTTCCCCTCAAATAACTTGGGTCAACAACACAAGGTGACTTTGAAAAAGACAACGGTCTCCAGTCATAGAGCAAGAAGAACCATTTCTTGATCTAGCAGCATCACAGGACATGAAGATTCTAATTACTTTGGTCACATTAACAAGGGACTCAACGTCCTGGGCTAGTGCACAGTGCTCAGGGAGATGTGGGGCAGCAGGATGGGTGGGGAACGTTTGACCTCTGAGGCCCCCTGCAGGACCTTTGGCCAGCTGTGTCCTGGGCAGTGTTCTCTGTCTTCTGGAAGGAAGAGGGCAGAGACTTTTCTCTGAATCAGCCCAAAAGCCAAAGGGGGGAAATGGGAGGTTTTGGGTATCCTTCAGACAAGTGAGGGCAAACACTGAAATCAGGGAGTTGTGGGCTGGTGCTGTCTATCCGTGGACAGAGGCTGGGAGTGGTGGGTGATCCAGACTATCACTGGGGGGATGCAAAACAAGGACCCAGTTCTGGTCTCGAGTAGGCTCTGGGCACTATTTTTTTTTTTTTTCTGCTGACCCAATGGTGTATTCTGCTCTTGCACCATGGCCCCCCAAGGGGTCTTTCTTAAAATCCTGTTACTTTTCCCAACAGTTTTAGCAAGGTGAAATTGACGTACAAAGAACTGCACAGATTTCACATGTATCTTGTGATGAATTTGGATGCAGGCAAGGACACTCGTGACCCCATCACCACCATCAAAGGAAGAGATGTACCCAACACCTCCCAGACTTCCCTGTGTCCCTCTGGTTTATTGTTTTGTTTTTTCTGTTTGCCTTTTTCTTTCTTTCTTTTTTTTAATGCAGTAAGAACACTTGACACAAGATGCATATCCTTCTAGCAAAGTCTGAAGTGAATGTCAGAAATGAAAGTGGCCAGCAGCTCTGGAAGGGTGAGAGCCTCCCAGCAATCAGGTTGACTTCCATCCACAGCTGAGGGAAGAAGGCGCAGACGCCCCAGGGGAGAAATCTCCTCAAAGACCAGAACCCCAAGGACGCTGGTGAATGCCAGCTTGCGTCGAAGACCCACCCAACACATGGAGTTCAGAAATCCGTAACTGGATGGCACCTGATACAGGCACTGAGTGACCAGCACCCTGTTTGGCATTGGGCACATTTTAATTTTACCCAAACATCTAGGTGACTTTCAACCACATAATTCCCGAGACAAAGTAATAAATAACCAGGAACTTCTCTGTTTTCTGGAATATCACAAATGCACAATGATTATTATTTTTACAGGTATTATAGAAATTCTATAATGCTTTCCAAATAAAATGTCTATTTTGTAGACTCTATGGGACCTAGTTTAATTTCAAATTCTAATGATCTGAATGCTTATTTACTGTAATTTATCCATTATAATAAGGGTAGCAAATGAGTTAATAGTATTATCATTAAAACTGACACATGCTATAAAATAAAATGATGATATCTTATGATTTCTAATAATTAAAGACGAAGCAAATCAAGAATCCAAATCCTTCCAAGCTTGGGCTGTAAATATTGACAATAGGGGCACATTTTTCCTCGCTGACTCTGGGAGAGGCTTGTGGTTCTTTGCTCCGAGCGTGGCTCCTTCTATCGAATAAGCCTTATTTGTGTCTTAGATCACAACGCTCCCAAAACCATTTTTCTGACCTTCACATTCGACTTTGATTCTGCATCAACCATTTAAATAGGAAAATAGTAAGCCGGCGTGAGTCAGATAAAGCCTGTACCTGGGCAGATTTCTACAATGGAAGAAGATGCTGGTGTTCGCCACGGGCATATGGAAGAGATAAAAGTCAGATAAAAGCCTTTTTAAAGACAGAAAATCATGAATATAAGGGAAAAGGGAGAAAGGAGAAGAGTGCTGTTGTTTGTTTGTTTGTTTGTTTTCCTTAAGTACAAAGAAAAAGTTTTTTAAAGAAAAAAAAATATATTTTCCCTTCCCTGAGCATCCGTCTGCCCTGGTCCTTTCAGATGAATGAAGCGCTTACGTGGAGGCACCTTGACATTTTGAAAAGCTGGGGACTCAAGTGGCTGAGCTCTAAGGCCAGTCCTGCAGTAGCTGCTTCTTACATTTAATGGGATGCGGGGTCATTTCCCAAGAGCTGTTTAGGGGACCTTTGCCGCTTCAAAATGCTATTCTTCCCTCAGAAGTGCCTAAAGCTGATTATTAAGCATGATTCATAAATTCGTCAGAACGTGATCAAGTTAGGTTTACATATTCAGGCAGTGACAGAAAGCAGCCGTGTCTCCAGACGTAGTGAATACTCCCAAATGGCTTCTAGGGGGTATTTTTAATTTTTTTTCCTGTTTGCTTCCTTTTATTTGTACAGTATCCTTTTTGGAAGAAGAAGGAGGAAGAGGAGGAGGGGGAGGGGAGGAGAAAGAGCAGGGGGAGGAGGGGAAGGGGGAGGAGGAGGAGGAGAAGGAGAATCCATTTACATGTATTTAAGGATGGGAGACAGAAGGCTGCCCACCCCAGGTGAAACTCACTCATCTGGGGAGCCGAGGGGACAGGAAACAATGACACATGGCCACATTTCTGACACACTGTCAGCACTGAACACATTTCAGTTTCCTCATTCCATTCATGAGCTTGACTTCCAGGGTGTGGTTGGGGGGCAGTGAGAGCCTCTCCCACATTCGGCCACGGGTTCTTTGCCCCCAACAGCACCCCACATGCACGCCTAGCCTAAGGCCAGGAGCATATTCACATTAGAATATTTATGTTACTTGTATTTGTCAGGACAGACAATTATGAAAAACAAATTTGGAGTCCTGTTTGTTCTTCCACAGACTACAAGGGAGCAAACAAAATGGCGGCCTTGTCTGGACCGTGGTCCAGGCTGGGGACTTTCCAGGCACTCTGCACTCACACACCGTTTTACTTTATCATGAGCCCCCCAGCTTTTAATCATGAGATACCGCATGGGGCCTGATTCGGTACCAAGAGGCCAGAAAATCTAAAGTCTCAAGTTTCAATTCAATCAGTTGTCCTTCTGAGGCAGAGATTTTCCTTAGCTTCTATCTCTCCCCTGCACTGACTGTGGCACAGACACAGCGCCGGCTCATTTTAAGACGAGTTGAAAGTCTCAGTTACCTCAGGGTAAGGTTGTTAGCACAGAAGGGCCACACAAGAGTCTGTGCGGTGTTCATCTTGATGGGTCCCCTGTTCATATCATCTGTAGGATAGAGGCCAGTTGAAGTTGTAAGTTTGGGTGTACAAGTGTCCAGGGACACAGATGCTACCAAGCCAAGAAGATACTGCCGAGGACAAACTTCGAAAAACAAGATGCTAAGTTAATAATACCTGTAGAATTCCTTGGTTTGGGAACTCTTTACCTTCTAGTATTCCATTTGCTCCAAGCTCTGCCTGAGACGTTACTTAGATGAAGAACCAAAACTCTGGAAGGAAGTTTCAGAATTTTGTTGTTTCAAAGATAGCATAAGTATTAATAAAAGGTGGAGGCTGTTGTCTTCCATTTATGTCAGGTGTTCTTTGCATGAAAAGAAGAAAGACCAGCGCAACACATTTGTTTTATGCATTCTGTTATAATCCTTAGACATGCACTGTTAAATAAGTTATAAGCAGGGGACACCAAGCTGACACGAGCATGTGGTTTTATCCCTCTACACTGACAAGTGGCTTTTAACAGAAATAAAATTCTTTCAGTGTTGGGATTATACAGGAACACAGTTCAGTGGTTGCCCTTCAGAGATCAGAACCTCGGTTTTCATCTTGCAGGAGGATGTTCTGGGCGAATTATGTACCCCCCCCCCAATCTGTATGTTGGAGTCCTAGCCCCAGTGCCTTGGGATGTGACTGTGGTTGGAGATAGGGTCTTTGCAGAGGTAATTAAAGAAAAATGAAGCTTTAAAGGTGGGCCATAATTCGATCTGACCGGTGTCCTTGGAAGAAGAGGAGACGAAGGCACAGACCCACACAGAGGGATGACCACATGAGGCCACAGGGAGATGGGGGTGTCTACATGCCAAGGGGGCACCCCAGCTCTGCCGACATTCCCATCTTGGACTTCCAGCCTTCAGAACCAGGAGAAAATACGTGTCTGTTGTCAAGCTGCCCAGCCCATGAAATATTGTTACAGCTTCTGAGCAGAGTAATACAAAAGGTAAACGATTTTACCTTTATTTTTTTATTTTTTATTTTTATTTCTTGCAGTTACCCGTCGATCATTTGGGCTACGTGTACTTTATCTTAAGGATATGCTCATAGAAACCTTGAATCCACAACCCACTGGGAATAGATGCGTGTCCTTTCCCAGACGGTAGGCCCGGAGGCAGAGACTGAAAGATGACCATCTGGTCAGCCTCAGGTAGGTGGGAACGCGATGCTTCTACGTGCGGCGAGAGGCCTGCGGAAGAGACAGAAAGTACAGCCTCTGCCAGGCAGCATGTGACACGGCACCATTAGGCTGAGTTGTGGGAGTCATTCCATGTGGCAATTCCCAAGTCTAAATCTGAATATTAAATGCAGGGGGCGAAAAGCAAATATTACAAAATGAATCTACTTAAAACAGAACCACGAATCTTATTACATTTCCAGCCACTATATGTTCATGCTTCAGCAACAGATGTTAATCTTTGGCAACGACCTCACTTCCACCAGATGTTTGGCAACACCCTCCCCCGCCCCTCGCCCCCCTGCCCAGCTCTCCCGGAATAGAGCGTCGGCTTCTCGGCTGCACCCGGGACTCCACGAAAAGGTTCTGGTCTTGTGCTCTATTGGCTCAGGGTTTGGAAGGGCCCCACTGACCCAAATGGAGAAGCCCGGTCAGGAACCCTGGACTTGCCGTAGGCTGCGGCTGCACCGGGGGTCCCGTGGGATGCAGAGGTACACAGAGGTGGCTTGGCACGCAGGTGTGGCCACTGTGCGCCCTCTGTGCGTCCCCAGCCTGGGTTCTCTGCCAGCTCGGGGCACCCAGGTGGTTGGGAATCCACCCGGATGCCGGCCTCCTTAGCAGCTTGCTCTGTCCATCGGCCCGTTGGTCACGGACACGGGGCAACTGGCCCCGGCCTGTGACGAGCTGAAACGGCCAGAGCTGCACGCTTACTTCCCTCCTTCCCCGTGGCAGACGATCAGCACAGGGATATTGCCTTGTTATTTTAAATTAAATGCTCGGAGGCCACCTGAGGCCCGAAGGTAAGCAATTTTAGACAAAATATCCTGAAAATATCCCGAATTTGGCCGGCGTTCTCCACAGCTTAATGAGAAGTATTCGGGCCATGTGACTGTAAGAGCATAATGACATCACGCCCCTTCAGGTCGTGGTAAGAGAAGCTTGTGGAAGAGACGGAGGGGCCCATCCACTCTGCGGGTGTGGGCCCCACACGTGCTTATTCACACCCTCACACGCACACGTCGAGAAGGTCCCCAGCATCCCCACCGACGAGGCCCTCAGCAGACGAGGACGGTGACGGGGGCGCGTCTATCCACCCGATATTTAGGCACCCATCCTGGACGCACTCCCCCCCGGGTCTGGGCCCCCGGACCTCGCGTGGTGCTTTACGAGCAGATCGGGGACCCCGCAGACACTCAGATGCAAGAGGAACCTGGGCGGTGGGACAGCCTCAGGAGCAAGTGGGGAGCGGCTGGCCTGCTGGTGCTTATAAAGCCCGGACCCCGGCGTTGGCGCCTCCTCGCTCGCACCCCGTTGCTGCTAGGCTGTGTGCTCTCTGTGTCCGTCCACGTGGCGCATCCCGGGGACACGCGGCTGCTCCTTGCGCCAAGCTGGCGCATTCTCCCGGCGACACTCAGAGCTCCAGGTGCCTGCCTGACTCCTGCTCTCGCTGGGTGTTTCTCTGCCTGTCCTGAGCTGATACCTCTCTAGCCCTGCAGTCCCCAATCCGACCTTTCTGTGGGAACCTCCGTGCACTTGGGAGAGTCCCTGGGGGCCCCACTGTCCCCCTGCCCTGTTTCCTCATCGGCTCGTATCTGTCATTCTCCGCTGGCATCACACCTGGGGTCACGCAGGCCATGAAGGTCACGAGCATGTTGGGGATGGAGGGGACATCTAGGCAGGCGAGTGGCCCTCGGCTTCTGCAGGCAGAGCAGGTAGGGCATAAACGGGCAGGAGGCAGAGGGGGCGCCAGCAGCTTGTGGAGACCTTGGGGATCCCGTCCTGGTGGCCACCCAGGTTTGCGAGTGCCCTTCACCCGCCAAGCTCCGCTGGACCGGGACCAAGCAGGCTACCGCGCCCCCCTGCCCAAAGCCTAGTGTCCTGGGGGCAGCGGGTGGGGGGCGGGGAGGTGGAGGGAGACACATGCAGTTGAAGTCGAGCATAGGCATGTCTCTGATCCAGACGTGTCAAGGCCGCAGGAGGTGACCACTATGCCGAGTTCTAGGCTGAGGATAATTTGGGGGCAGGGCCTTGTCTTGGCTTCCAGGGCTGGGGGGCCAGAGATCTCCCACCTGTCGAACAACCTGGAACAGTGGGCGGGTGAAAGGAATAATGACAGCAGAGTCCAGAAGAGGCCTATGTGAGGAGAGGGTGAGGCTCAGGTGGGAGGGTGGGGGGGGGGCAAGTGGCCCAGGGGACGAGCGGTCAGGGAAAGTCCAGGCTTACCTCTGTCCCTTTTAGCCTCACCTCAGCTGTCTGGACCCCAAGACCTTCAGAGAACAGCATGTCTCCTCTGGGCTCTTCCTAGTCTCAGAGCAGCCCCATTGGGGGGTCTATGCCCATTGCCTGGGCCAGAGGGTTTCTAGAAAGTCCTGTCTTTCAGCAAGCCTTCCACGGGACCCACCCGAGTTTCAGAGCGGCGCCCCAAGGGCAATTTGCAGTGGGGTATGGGCTTCTCAGTCGCTCAAGGGAGAGGATGTGACTGCACCCCCAGAATCTCCCTGGCCTTCCGGCAGAGGTCCGGGTGAGTCTTCAAGCCTCGGGACAGTCTGGATGGTCTCGAAAGACGTGGACAATGGACAGTCTTGTCTATTAAACACGGACCGATTCCTGTGCAGGGTGGGGCCACCACAGAGCATTTTAAGCAAGAGCCTCTACTGGGAAAGCATTTGCAAGAGCTGACTGGTGTAAACGCACTTTCAGTCGAAAGGAACACGGGTTGGAAAATGCTTGACTGTCAAGAACTCGCTGTGATGCCCGGTTTTCCCGACCACTCCGGTGGAGGATGGATTTCTGATCCCAGGCGTCAGCCAAGGCAGGGCGCTCCGATTTCTTCTCCGGTGTCCCCAGCCCCTCCCTCCGCCTGTCCTCTGCCTCCTTCGCCTCCTCTTTTCCTTTACCCTCTTTTCCTTTTCCTCTTCCTCTGTGCTCCTGTCTTCTTTTCACGTCCTCAGCTTCACATTCGCCGATGTGCGTGTGCAAACAACACACAGACGCTACGGAAGTGGGAGCCCCCAGGGTCCCCCGAGTTTGTCCTCATAAAGAAACCACACATTAGGGCTGACACTTACTGGAAGCTCACACGGAGGGAGCGTCCAGATCTGCTGACGGAGACACAGCTGGGCCCCTGAGGACTGGGCTCTGGTGCCCTTTGTCCTCCTGCACACTCCCTCCTCCCAGGGCCCCCTCCTCCCTCCTTCCTCCTCCCTCTGCCCTCCTCCCTCCTCCCTCCTTCCTCCTCCCTCTGCCCTCCTCCCTCCTCCCTCCTCCCTTGCTCAGATGCCAAGGGCTCTTCCTGTCTGTTGCCTTGGTGCTTCTGTTCCACTCTCTTCCTGCCCACTGACTACCTCTGCTCCTCCTCTCTTGGTCTTTCCTTTTTTCCTAAAGCTTTTATTCTTCATTTTATTTCACACCAGACATTCTTTCCTTTTAATCAAATATTAGGTGTTGTCTTTTTTGAATACATTTTAAGATCCACATTATATTTATACATTAAAATGAGAAGTGCTTTGGTGTATATGTCATCATATATATTAGCCACTAAGACTCACTATGAACAAATATTTCTGCCATGGTGTTGTACTAATATCTAGCTCTGAGGCTAGAAAAACAAATGCATACCTACCGGAAAGATTATTTGTCTATCGTTTTCAATGTTACAAAACTTTAATAACATAATCTAAGGATTATTCGTCAACAGGTACGTTATGCTCCTTTGTTTCATCTGATTTTTTTCATGAAATCTGTGTTTTTGGTTAGATTAATTTAAAAACAAAAGTGTTATGCATTCACTAGCCCAATGGTCCTCCTACTTTGCAGGCTCAATACACTTTCATGTTTTTCAAACTTACTGAAAATCCCGAAGAGCTTTGTTCCTGTGAGTTTGATCTATGAATATTCATGATATTAGAAATTGAACTTGAGAGAAGTAGTAAATGTCCATTGATTAATTTAAAAATGAAGCCATGGCGTGTTGACACGTGTCGCATATTTTTATGAAAATAACTATATTCTCCGAAACAAAAACGAAAACGATTAATAGCCAAGGTGGCAGAGTGTTACAGTTTTGCGAATCTTTCTTTATGTCTGGTTTGATAGAGGCAGCCAGATTTCCTCTCTGCTTGCGTGTTTAACCCCTGAGGATATCCCACATCCTGTGTCCTCCAGAAAAGGCCACTGTCCAGTTGTGAAGGAAAAAACGAGGAAATGTAGGCACTTGAAGTCTTTGTGCTATTGTGGATAAGAATACAAAACCTGACAAGTGCTTAAGGTCCGAACAGGTGTGGCTGAGATGAGCGCGTTGTTCCCAACATCTGCACGCCGGTGAGTGTTGGAAATTGATGAGTAATCAGGAAAACATACTTGGAAAGATATTGCTAGAAATGTATTAATACAGCCCTCTCAATTTTCAAGTGAGCAAAGTGATATATGGGCAAGTTTACCCAATAATTGAATTCACATAATCAGGTGGGCCCGGAGGGGTGCCTGGGTGGCTCAGTTGGTTGAGTGTCGGACTTTGTCTCAGGTCATGATCTCTTAGTTCCTGGGATGGAAACTTGCATCGGGCTCACTGCTGTCGGCACGGAGCCCACTTCGGATCCTTTGTCCCCCACTCTCTCTGCCCTTCCCCTGCTCGTGTACTTTCTCTCTCTTTCTTTATTAAAAATAAATAAACTTTAAAAACAGAAAAAGAGGTGGGCCTGGAAGCTGAGTTTCCAGTTGGTGCCAAAAGCATCACAACACTCTGCTCTTCAAACTCCTGTCTCAGCGCACACCCACCATTCGTGAATTCTTCCATTTCATAGATTTCAGAGTGACCCACACAGCCCATTCTAACATGGCTCTCCAGGAAGCTTCACAGCCTGTCCTAGGGACTGAACCCCTTTTATGTCGAATGGCGTTCTGAATTCCAAGCCACCTTACAGAAAGTGTAAGGGTGAGGCGGTGAGCCACCTGCTTGTCAGGGATTCCTGCAACACGTTTACCAGCTCTACGGTTCCACCCATGCTTCTATGCCAATGACCCCTTGATGTTCAGGGTCAAGAGCGGAAGGCTCCCTTAGCCAGCCCCTCAGCAGGCAGTTCTCTGAGCATTACCAACAGCAGGAAGGAAAGAAAGCAGTGCATGGGGCTTCTCAAATATTAGCATAAATTGTTGCTTACAATGACTCCATTCCTTACAAAATGGGGTTCAATGGAATCTCTTCCTGTAGCCACACCACAAATTCCAGAGGTAGAATGTCTCCCACCAGTGAACTGGGAATATATATATACACACACATATTTTTACATATGAATATGTATATATATATGTAAAATATGTAAATATATGTATTATAAACAGTAACATTCTTAACATTGTGTGTATGGGCAGGATAATAAGTCTAACACTATAGTCTCCTGTTGATTGAAGTTACAAGCCCGGCTTGCGATCATTCTGCAGTTTCCAACTCGTGGTGAAAAAGCCACACACAATTGCAGAGTAATTGTCTTTCGATGACTCTGTTATTATACTTTAATTGCATGTGGGGGCTGTTCTCTGGGTTGGGTTCGGCGTCTCTGTTTCTTCCAACGCCGGCATCAGCGTGGACTCTCGCGGGTCTCCGTCTAATCTAGCTGTGGGTGGGCACACTGCTGTCCCGCCCGGAGGCAGGCAGAGGAAGCCGGGCCAGAGATGAGGCCTCCTTCTTGGAAACAGAGACAGACCGTGTGTGGAGTCCCCCACTAGAGGCCCAGGGACACAGAATCTGGTTCATGGTTGAGTGAACAGGTCTTTATAGAAAAGGGTTCTAAATTGAGATTTTGCCATCTTTTGATAGCAAAAATTTCCTATCTACCCTCCCCACCCATGTAATCGTCAATCGGGAGCCAGGCCGTCTTCCCGGGACAAGCCTTTCTGTAGGAACCCACGGCCAGCATGCCCGTGTGCTGGCTCTGGTCGTGAGTGGAAGCTACCACCTGCTCCTCGGAGACGCTTGTCCCAAACGACTGTAGCCCGCCATGCTGCCTATGTCTCATCGCCGACTGAATAACGTCATCTCTTAGCCTACGACTCCTGAAGAATAAGATGAGGTTCTTTGAAACATATTAAAATAAGCTCCGGGGCTTAAGATGCTCATTCCACATATGCTGATAATCAGAAAAAAGGAGAACAGTGGCAGACGGAAATGTAGAATTTTACGTAAAGGGAAAATAGTAGGTTGGCATCACCAGCTCAAAAACAGTTGTTGTTGTTGTTGTTGTTGTTTAAAGCATTATGATAAAATGAGTCCTTGGGTGCTGTTTGAAAAAGAGAAATCTTCACTTCTCGGACCCCAAAAGCCCAGGGAGTGTCACCTGGTGAGCTCTTCTCTTTTTAGGGATGAGTGGGGCACCGTTTTCTCTCTCCCTTGCTGGTTATCAATTGTTTTGCTGGCGCCCTCTGTTTAAGGGCTTTAAGTCTGTAATTTAATAAGTGCCGATGGAGTGAGGCATCTCCGTGTGTTCATCCTGATATTAATAAACTCTGATCCAAAGCTAAAATTCTGAAAGGACGGAGCATTAGCTCGTCCTTCTCCCCCTTTTAATGCTGAATTGTAAATTGACTCTCTGTCCATTGCGAGATCAAGCTCCGAGCTCAATTTAGATTTGCGCACATTCAAAGTTCTTAAAGACCCAAGTTCTATTCAAATGTGAGGTTTTCACTGCACACACAGCCTTAATCAAAAGTGGGGCTGTATAGAATGGTTTAAATTTAATCCAAATCTCGGCGAATTTCATGAATCTGCCTACTCAAGCTTCACAGGAGTGGGCTCATAAATGCCATTTCTGCGTTTCTGCATGATGGAGTATGGATGCCACTGTGCCCCGGCTCCCGGACAAATGCAGCAGAGTTCTCTCCTGCCTTCGTGTGATTTTTATGGCGTGAGCAAAATGAAACCCATCTTATTGATTGATAATGGGTAATAAAGTATGACTTTTCTTGAACGGGCTGCACTAGTAACTGGCTTGAGCCATAGATGGTAAAATTAAGAGTCTGATCATCCAAAAAAGACAATCTACGTGTGGTAATGAAGAATTCAGAGTGTGTGAGTCCAGATGGCGAAGGGCGTGGGGTATGGGGTCATAGAGGGCTGCGAGAGTGAGGGCCTAAATCTTCCTTCGATTAAAAGCTTAGGGCACTATTCACACATGGAGTAGAATGGTTTATCTCCTACAAGCAGAAAGTGTTACAATTTATCTCGGTTTTAGAATTTTTAAAATATAACAGGCAATAGGCGACAGTTTTGAAATTTCGGTATTAAACATACCGCTACCGTCTTTTCCAGGACTGTTCTGAAAAATGGTTCAACTAAAGTGAAGTACCTCTTGTCAGAATCGTTAAGGGGAGTTTGCACTGAACATCCGTTAACCCCTGCATGAGGATGGATCCCAGTTCTCCAAGCGCACACAGAGGAGACTAACTTTCGAGAATAAATCAATGCATTCGGGAAGACACACACAAAACCTGCGCCAGGGACTGACCTGGGCAGGAATGGCTCTTGACTTGAACGGAATGAAATGTTTCCACACTGCGCACACCTGTAGGCTGGCCCCGCGCGGTGCTCAGATGGGGAAAGTTACATTTGGTTGGCAACTCGAGGAGCTATTCCAGTGCTCACAGAGCAGACAAGAGCCCCCCCACCAGGTCTCTGGTCTTAGCCATCAAAGGGTCTGGCAGTTCTGTCCTTAGAGACACTGGCTTCTGCTGTGCCCCTTCCTCCTTCACACTGCCCTGTGGGTCCCCACACACCCTCATGAAGATACCAATAGTCTGGGCCTTCCTGCCAACTGGAGAAACTTACTGAGCCCTGACCTTCAGTTAAAACCTCCTAGGAGCGCCTGGGTGGCTCAGTCGGTTGAGCATCCGACTTCAGCTCAGGTCATGATCTCACAGTTCATGAGTTCAAACCCCGTGTTGGGCTCTGTGCTGTCAGTGCAGAACCTGCTTCAGATCCAAGAACACCTCTGTGAGGTCTTCGTGCCTTGTCCCCTTGGCTCTGGACAGCTGATGCCATTCTGTTCTTATGGGACAAATACGGTAAAATCAAACCTTATTACAAAAAAAAATTCCTTGAATTCTCATTATATATTTTTAATCAGATTTATTGAAGTATCATTTACATGGAGCAAAAATGAGTCCTTGAAACATACAGTCTCTGAGTTGACAAATGCTTATAGTTGTGTAATCCCTACAATCACAAGACAGAACAACCCCATCAAAGCCCAAAGCTTCCCTCCTGCTCTGGGTATCCCTCACCCTTAACTCTGATTTCTGTCTCTACAAGTTCATCTTTTCCAGAAGGTCCTACAAATGGAATTGTACTCTTGGTATCCTTTTAGTCTGGTTTCTTTCACTCACCGTGTTGCTTTTGAGATGTGCCATGTTGTGTGTGCCCGTGTGAAAGACCACAGCTGCTCTGCCCCTTTCCTTAGCTGAGTAGTATTACGTTGTGTGAGTAGATCAAACCTCCTTTATCCATTCACTGGTTGATGGGCATTTGGGTTGTTTCTGGAGAGAGAGAGAGAGAGAGAGAGAGAGAGAGAACACATGTGAGTGGGGAAAGGGCAGAAAGCGGTAAAGAAAGAATCTTATGCAGGCTGGATCCGACAACCCTAGAATCATGACCTGAGCCAAAATCAAGAGTTGAGTGCTTAAATGACTGAGCCACCTAGGTGCCCCTCTCCTGCTTTTCTTTTTAGACACTTTATGAGATGAACAATGGTATTTCGTCATAGTTTCACTTATGTTTTCATACTGACTAATCATGTTAATCATCTTTTCATGTGCTTATTGACCATTCTTACATTTATTTTTGGTAAAGTGTCTGCTAACATCTGATATTTTGGAGTCGTTTTTGGCTCATAGCACAGTTGAGTGGAAAGTACAGATTTCTCCCACACACGGCTTCCCCAGCCAGAGTGGTGCATCTGTTATAATTGATGAAGCTGTATAACATATCATCATCACCGGAGTCCTCAGTTTGCATGAGGTTCACTCTTGGTGTGGTACATGGCTGTGGACAAAATGCCATGTGTCCACCATTATAACATGGCACAGGGTAGTCTCGCTGCCCTAAACACCCTTCGTGCTCCACCTTATTCGACCCTTTACCCAACAACCCCAGCTACTACTGATGTTCCTGTGGCCTTCACAGTTTTTTGCCTTTTCCAGAATGTCACAGAGTTGGATTCCTATAGCATGTAACTTTTTTCAGGTTGGCTCCTTCCACTGAGTGATACGCATTTAAGGTTCCTCTATGTCTTTCCATGGCTGGATGTGTCATTTATTTTTTAAAGTTTCTTCTTTTTTAATGTTCATTTCTAAGATGGAGAGAAAGAGACACAGAGCGTGAGTGGGGGAGGGGCAGAGAGAGAGAGACACAGAATCTGAAGCGGGCTCCGGGCTCCGAGCTGTCAGCATCAGACATCAGTGGGAATACTTGCAACGTGGGCTCTTAACCAACTGAGCCACCCAGGTGCCCTGATGGATCATTTCCTTTTAATGCTGAATCATATTCCATTGTCTGGATAGACCACTGTTTACCTGTCTGTTCACTCAATGAAGGACACCTTGTTGGCTTCCAAGTTTGGGTAATTGTGACTAAAGCTGCTATACGCATCCATGTGCAGGGTTTTGTTTGGGCATAAAATTTTAACTCATCTGGGAAAATACCCAAAAGCATAAGTGCTGGATCACATGGTAAAAAAATATGTTCCGTTTGTAAGAAAACACCAGACCTTCCTCCATAGTGGCCACACCATGTGGCCTTCCCACCAAGGCTGAGTGAGCCGTTCTGTTGCTTCACACCTTCACCAGCGTGTGGTTTGTCCAGACTTAGGACATTCTAGTAGGTACGTATGGGTTTTTCATGTGAGCAGATCCCATGCTCCTCGAAGACTCCAGAAATCGCTGCACTGCCAGCCCTGAACAGATCTTTCAGGGGGCCATTCCCGGACCACTTTTGCTGTCTCAACCCACATCCCACACTGGGCTTCTTGCTAAAGGCAGTGCTTCCTTCCCAGGAGCTCCTAGTCAATTTCATTTTTTTACCCATCAATGGGAATATTTACAACTGTCTTCCTGCCCCACGTCTTCCTTTATAGTCAGGAAAATGTCACGTTTCATGTCATCAAGTGGGCACTGGATTAACCATAATTTTCTCCTATATATAAAGTTTTTTATTTCACATCAATTCAGCTCAAAGTAAGAGAAACTTTGAAAAGTTCAGGCTGAGCATGTACCATAGGCATAAAGTGATCTAATAATCTTGTATTCTTGAAGATAAAGTTTTCCTGGGAATATCAATTAGATGGACACCAATAAACTCTCTTTATTGGGTCTTAAATTGCTTTTGGTGTGCGGATGCAGAGGTAAAATGAGAAGAAAGGGTGGATCCCTGTCCTCCTCTGCCTCCTGTGTCTGTTCCCCTTCCTTCTGGAACAGTTACAAAAAAGATTTAAAATGTTTACTTCTTACTGAAAAGGAATAACCTGGAGTGAGAGACAGGGGCGTGCTTCCTGCTCAGGCCTCCCAGATCGCCTTACTCTGGAGGGGGTCTGGATTTGGGGTTCGGACCACACCCCATCCACCTGCTTCCTTCTCCACCCTTCACTTTGCACTTCCCACCTGTGTCTCTTCCTCTTGGCCGTCATTGGGTCATGAGTACTCAGGGCTGGGGGCTGGCGGCCAGGTCCCTTCATCTCCGATCTCTCAGGTCCCAGAGCCATTTTGTCTTTCTGTTGAAGTGAAGGGCATGGGTTTTTCATTGGTTCCCCCTCTGCTTTCATGCTGACGCAGCACCCAAGAAGCATATAAGAAGAGAACTATAATTGGAGTTACAGATGTTTGTTTTCATTACTGTTTTCCTGAAGAGAACAATTTTACCTTCAAGTCTGGTGTGTCTGTCAGTGTCCACACAATGCCCTCCAGCGACGATTCACCTATGGAAGTCAGCTCTGATTCCATCTGGATTAAATGCAGTGGAGGAAAACTGGGCTTGGGGCCAAACATGGCGCCTTGTTGGCCTTTACACGCCAAGCACCTTGTGGCCGCTTGACTGCTACCGTTCAGGGGGACCTGTAGGTGTAGAGGTCGTGTGGTTAGACCAGCATGGAGAGGGCAACATTGCCATCCATATTTGTGGTGTCAGCGTCCCATAATTCTGGCCACAGAGTGCTCAAACCTGCCAGACGACTATGTGAGGAAGAAATAACCAAAAGCTGGCAAGTGAAAGACCCGAGAAGCAGAAAGTACGCTCATGATCTTGAGTACTGCAGTGCCTCCCGACAGAAAGAGAAGGAGAAGACGGCAAAGGAGGCCCCTGGGAAAGTCAGCCCATTACGCGGTTATAGTCATGGAGACGGCACAGGCTCCCTCCCTGGGGATGAATTAGCAGTCACTGCCGCCAGAATCTCTATCCATCGCATCATTGATATTTACTCACACCATTTAAGCTGTCATTTCGAAAGACAACTAAATAATTCACGGTTTTATTTTCCTACACTGGATTTCAGGACATCTGTAAATCTGAAAGATGTTTCTCATCACTTTGTGTTACATTCCGCTCTTTCTAATCTAGATTTTGGTCTAGAAACTTTGGCAGTAATAGCTTTCACATCCGTAACAATTTTATTGTGGTAAAATATACATAACGTACAATTTACCATTTTAACACTTTTAAGTGGGCAGCTCGGCAGCATTAAGCACATTCACACTGTTGTGTGGCCCCACGTGCCCACGAGACACTCACCTCCCCATTCCCCTACTCTCAGACTCAGGTGCCCGCCATTTTGCCTTCTGTTTCTACGGATTTGAGATCTCTAGGGACCTCATTTGAGTGGAATCACATAGTATTTGTCCTTTTGTGACTGGCTTATTTCATTCCTCATAATGTCCTTAAGGTCCATCCGTGCCAGCATGTAGTACTCTTAGAACCTCCTTCCTTTTCAAAGCTGAATAATACGCTATCGTGTGCTACATTGCGTTTATCCATTCATCTGCTGATGGACACTTGGGCTGCTCTCACCTTTTGGCTCTTGTGAAAAAAATGCTGCTATCAACATGGGAGTATAAATAATCCGTTCGTGTCCTTAATTTGGGAGGGGTATATGCAGAAATGAAATTACCAGATCATAAAGTAATTCTAGTTTTCATTCTTTGAAGAGCTTCCATACCTTTTACACAGTAGCTACACCATGTTACATTTCCATGAGAGGTGCGCAAGGACCCCAACTTTTCCACACCCTCACCAATGCTTGTCATTTTCTCTTTTTTATAATAGCCACCCTAACAAGTGCCAAGTGGTGGCACCTCATTGTGGTTTTGACTTACATTCCCCTAATTACTAGTGACACTAAGCATCTTTCCATGGACCTTTGGGCCATTGGTATATCTTAAATGTCCGTTCAAACCCTTTGCTTATTTTTTGACTGGGTTGTTCATTGTAAGTCGTTGCTGAGTTCTCAGGGACAACATTTTCCCTACAGTTGTTCAAATTTACACGTCTCCTTGCACAGTCTGTGAAGGGGACACATTAGGTAGAGGACAGCATCCTCATTAACGAGTTCGAATCTCTTTGGAACATGGATTTGCAGCCCCAGCAGTGATGTCGCCTGAGGGAACAACCTCACATCTCTGTGCTTTGGTGCAAACTGGGGTCTGATGAGAATTTTCTCGTTAATGGGGCAATGTGTGCAGAAGTTCCTGATGCCGTGTCTGGTACATGGTAAGTACTTGATTAATTTTAGGGCAATAGAAGTATGAATTATCTTTTTTGGATACTCTGTGAGTGTACTTTATTTCTGAGAGGAGAAAAAAAAAACCCACAGAAGAGAAATGCAATTATCTGACATAAGATATATTCGTAGTGCTTTTTATTCTGTAATGCAATAATAAAGTGAAGGGCAAGATAAGTGAATTTAATAAAATACTGTACAACATTGAGTGTTTGTATATATTAATGGTGTACTTAATGCGTAAAATATTGTATATGTAGCAAATAGAGATAATTAATTTTATTTCCTGTGAGCACCTACTTTGTTTCTCTTGGCCATGGAGAGTTCGCCAAGGTAGCTGCAATCCACTCTCCCTGTGGGATGAGAAAAGTCATCGTTTGTTTTGCCCAAACAAGCTGGGTCCGTCCGCCAATGAGCACTTGATGTTTTTTTCTCAGAATGTTAAGAAGAGAAAACTTATTGGTTTTTGTTTTCTTCATTATTAGTCACTGTTATATATTTTTAAGTTTTTATTTAAATTCTAGTTAGTGAATATACAGTGTGATATTACTTTCAGGTATACAGTGTAGTGATTTAACACTTCATACACTGCCTGGTGCATCATCACAACAAGTGCATCCTTAATCCCCGTCATCTGTGCCCCGTCCCTCCCACCCACCTGCCCTCTGGTAACCATCAGTTTGTTCTCTAGAGTTAAAAGTCTTTTTTTTTCTTGGTTTGGTTCTCTCTCTCGCTTTATTTTCCCTTTGCTCATTTGCTTTGTTTCTTAAATTCCACGTAAGAGTAAAATCATATGGTGTCTGTCTTTCTCTGACCGACTTATTCCACTTAGCATAATACTCTTTAGTTCTATCCAAGTCATTGCAAAGGAAATGGCAAGATTTCATTGTTTTTTGATGGCTGAGTAATATTCCACTGAATACCACACCTTCTTTATCCATTAGTTAGTTGATGGACACGTGATTGTTCCCATAATGTGGCTATTATAGATAATGTTGTTATAAACATCAGGTGCATGTATCCCTTGGCATTAGAAGAGAAAACTTTTCAAAAAGATGAAATAATGCCTTCTGAGGAGTATCACAGAATAGTATATTCTGAAAAATAATGGTGACAAACGGGTCTGGGTATTTATATTTTGTGGACATCTAAAGTATTTTCCCTAACTAACATTCTCTGAGAGCCATGGTGAGGACGAATATGTTGGCTGGTAACAAAAGAAGAAGTTTATTCCGTTCCTTCTCTGATCCTCACCAAGATGGACAAAAAAAAGGGGGTAGTTATATTTGTATTAAAAATCATTTAGAAATATTCTTTTTTCCCTCATGGATGGTTAACGTAACACACTCTGTACACTGTTGTATAGAAACACCACCCTGCCCTTCATCCCGCGTGGCTCTTTTATGACACATGATGGCCACGCTCCAAACACTGACCCGGGACATGTGGTTTTCCCACACCAGGCACTTCTGTGACACCAGCTGGGGGTCCTACGATTTAACTCAGCTCCGACACCATCTGCCTGGAGCTGGCGTCACATCCTGCAGATTCAGGGCTCAGTCCCAGGAGACGCCCCCACTCAGACGCCAGTTGCAAGGAGCACCTCCCCCGATTGCCCGAGATGTCTGTCCGACTTGGATACAAATCGGAGGTTCCCACGACCCCTCCTAGGCTTTGATTAATGTCCTGGAGCGGCTCACAGAACACAGCGGAACCATAACTCGCACGTCCCAGGTCACCCAAGGATGTGATAAAGGACCCAGAAGAGCAGGCAGATGAAGAGGTGCCCGGGGCGAGCTCCGCGAGGGTCCCGAGTGCAGGCGCTTCTGTCCCATGGAGCTGGGTGCTCCCCGTCGCGGTTATGGATGCGTTCGCCCCCTCGAAGCCCCCCCCCCAACCCCTGTACCACTGGGACTTCACGGAGGCTAGGTGCAGCCTCTCTTGTCTCTGTAGGATGGGTGGGGTGAACAGCCCAAGTTTCTGACCGTGGCTTGGTCTTTCTGGCCCCTGGCCCCCATCCAGGAGCCACATAGGAGTCCACCTAGAGTCCCCTCAGTGAAGCCAAACACGGTCCTAGTGCTCCCGTCACTTGGGAAATTCCGAGGGTTTCAGGAGCCCCACACCAGGAACCGAGCACAGAGACCAGTATATATGTATTTTCTATTATCTTACAATTATATAAAGGGACACAGAGGGGTTGTGTTGATGTATGAGGTGATTATCTTTGGAGGAAAGTATCCCAGTTTGTTCCCAGATCCCAAACCTCCTCACTACCTGTGCACCACGTACCCCCCAACCCGGGCGCCTCCCTGGTCCCAGCTCTCCTTTTGAGGTTCTCCTCCCTATCCACGTCATTATGCCCTGCTCCTTCCCACGTCAACGAAACCGGGGGACAGCCTGGCTGCATAGCTCAGGAATATCAATTGCCCATTTTCTGAAGCCTTCAACACACTGTGAATGGCATGAAGTCAAGTTTCCAAGGATGGAGCTCATCTTGACGGCTGGGAGGAGCAGAACCCTTAAATGAAATCCTTGGGGCTAAAATGTATCTGTCTCACCTTCCCCCACCGCCAGCACACATCCACATGCATGCACGCACGTGCCTCCAGTCCTGCGAAGCAGGCACGGCAGCCCCTCCAAGATACAAGAGGGAAAATCCCAGTTAGATTTAGACAAAGTCTAATTATGAGAAAAAATAATTAAGTCGACTTTAACCCAGTAGCTATCGACCAATGGCGAATTTTGCCTATCTCTGCCTACTCTGACCAAGTGGTCACTGAATGGCTTTTTCAGTCTGCAGCTGAACTCAGTTGTCTCCAAGTTAAACAACTTACAGATGAATTCTCCTCGCCTTCTCCATATTCATGGAGGCTATTGGATTCCGGCCACTGCATTGTCACCCCATGTTGTTGCTGACTGGGAAAGAGGAGACTGGAGCTTGCGGTGGTCCCGGCACATCTTAGGCACTCAGAAAGTTACCCTTGAATGACCTCATGGATGTGGGGATGAGCCAGAAGTGAGAGGAGGCCACCCCACAGCTGGAACGCCCTTCATTAGATAGTGCTCTCTGGAAGCCGTCCCACAGGTCCTGCCTCTGAAGCTGAGTCTTTCTGTGAGTTTCAGTCACTCGTTTTAGAACAGATTGATCCTTGTGAACCTGGTTACGGTTTTCCACTTTCCAGTCTTTGTCATATACGGGAAGATGCCTTTATATGTCTTCCACGGACTTCCCATTGAAAGACGTCGATGGACAAGCCAAGCCCCGAATCCGCACTTGAAGGATTCAAGACCTCTGTTCTCAGGATGCCTCCCCAGTGGAGCAGGCGGCTATGGGTGGGGGCAGTGCGCAGGGAAGGTGGAATCTGGGCGACCTCCCACCTCAGCTGTGGGGCTGAGGGAGATGTTGCTGGTACACGTGGTCCAGGACCAGATGGGGAGCCCGGTTTTCAGCCACTTGCTTTCACTGACAGGGGGTGACAGGAGAGGTCAAGGTGGGTCTCAAACACCCCTTGCGAATCAGGACCCAGCTGTGTTTGCCTCTTAGCAAGCTTCTCCGTGCCTAGCTCATCCAGCTACGCTACAGACCCCACAGTGCTCACAGTAGGAAGCTGTTTTGCCATCCGTCCAGGTACTTTGTTTTACTACAGAGGCAAGATTCAGCAGGATCAGGGATCAGAATGTGATCTGGCCACTCTGGTCCTTTATACAATATAAACACAATTACTTGAATTACTTAACCCAGAATATCATTATACCATGTATGTCTTTTTCTCAAGGGGAGAAAATAAATGCCATTCAAGCATGATAAGCCCTAGTGTGTTGATTAACAACATAGGTTGCTTTATTCTGACCACCAGGGTTGTAGCGCCACAAATCAATCTTCCCAAAATACCTTCTGTGGCTTCCATCTCCTTTCCAACGTGGTCACATGCTTCATTCATAGAACACCATTAGTGACAGTGGGTATTTTTTTTTAATTTGTTTTAACGTTTATTTATTTTTGAGACAGAGACACAGCATGAATGGGGGAGAGGCAGAGAGAGAGGGAGACACAGAATCGGAAGCAGGCTCCAGGCTCTGAGCCATCAGCCCAGAGCCCGACGCGGGGCTCGAACTCGCGGACCGCGAGATCGTGACCTGAGCTGAAGTCGGACGCTTAACCGACTGAGCCACCCAGGCGCCCCGACAGTGGGTATTTTATTTTTATTTTTTTTTAATTTTTTTTTTCAACATTTATTTATTTTTGGGACAGAGAGAGACAGAGCATGAATGGGGGAGGGGCAGAGA